>NW_009697329.1:68964-97307 GCF_000703405.1 Apaloderma vittatum | reverse complement strand
CTGCTGAAGTAGAAGAAATGAGTAGCCAGGTTCCTCCCGTAGCATCGGTATTTAGTAGAGGACTTTTTTCAGCTTTACCTCTGGCCTAAAGAGATCACTAACACTGACCTATTTTTGCTCCCTTTCTGACCTAAACACTCTGTGTAGCTTTTGGTTTTAGCCTTTAGCATAGGGTTGCATTTCTTCACATCAAACTCGTGCTGAAACCTCAGCAGGAGTCCTATTGGCATCCATGCTATACAGAGCAATAGTATATTTCATAAACACGCATGAGAAGACATGTGTTTTCCCAGGAAAAAGTAGAATATTTAGAAATAACTGGGAAACTTCTAAAACTCAGCTACTGTGCAGAAAGAATCGGTTACAGACAACAGAAGTGTGCATTTAAAATTTACACACAAATAAACGTGGGTCTGTAAAGGGCCATTTCCTGCAGCACGTGGAGGCAGGAGCTTGCTTCTAAGCCTCAATATCACAACACAAAGGCAACCCAAAAAGATCAGGAGCCTGGAGGCTAATTAGCCCATCAGCGTGGTGGGGTTTGTCTGCACTCGTATAATTGTCTTAGGAAGCCTGTGTGGTAATTTGGAAAGCAGTTTTTAAATGGAGGGTTTTAAGAAAATTGCTAAGCTATGACAGGCTGGGCAAGCCTAATTTGTTTCAATTACTGTAAGCCAGCACTGTGGAACTTCTGCAACAGGCAAGGGCCCTGTTTCTCCACTGACCTCCACTCCATCTAACCAGGACCTGGCATAAAGCGATGTGATGTGATGGTGGCTCATTCCCTGGTATTAATGGCTGGTAAATTGGTTCTGACCTGAGTTTGCTTTATTAGAGCTACTCTTGCCCCAGTCATGTGTTCAGAGCCCCTTTTGCCGGGGGAAGCTTTCGGAGGGCTCCTTGAGGCAGGGCTGTCCATAAATGTGAAGTGGGCTCTTACTGTTTCAGAGCATCTCTGCTGTTAGAAAGTTCTGGCTCAGCAACAACGTCCTTATTATTCAAGTGCTCCCATGCACAGGGTGTCGCTGGCTTCCTCTGGAAGTTCCCTGCTATCCTCATTCTCAGAATCCGCTGATGCTTCCTCAGCAGTTCTCCACCACTGGCAGCTTTTCGTGCCGTCTGCAGGTTTCCTTTTCTTTAATTGCCTCCTCCAACATCTCCTTTGGCTAGAAACTTGTTCTTTTCTAATCTGCTGCTTCTCAGATTGAAGCCTCAAGTTCTTCACAAGAAAATATGACTGTTGTAAGGAAACTCAGCAACAACAGCTGGCTGATCAAATATACATAAGGAAGAATCTGCTGCCTGGTCTTTTATAGCTCTCTTTTTCCTGTAGTCATCATCCAACTCTCTTTTTCCCTAGTACAACATTATAGCATATTACATGACTTGTCTGTCAAAGATCTCGCCTGAAACATACTCTCAGCATTAAACCACTCCTGAGTTCCAGGCTGCCATTGCTCAGGATCAGGCATTACCTTAGATGTTTGTTAATCAATAGGTGTCAGGTCTATGACACAAAATAAAATCATTACCAAGAGAAACAGCAACAAGGTCAAGCTAAAACTGAGTTTTGCTATAAGTCAAGGAGCAACACTGGGGCTGTCTTGTCCCTAGCATGAAGCAGGGACTGTGATTCCAGAGAATCAGGTCTGCTGCTTTGCAGAAATTCAATTCTGATTATTTCTTCCAAGAAAAAGCTCTACTGGGCAGGTGGAGCATAAGGCAAAGTGCGAGGCCTTTTATTCCACCTCTTCAGATGTTATTTGTGATGTGAGAAAACACTTTAGGACAGGAGCGGACACTCCACATGTTTGTCCAGAAGATCATCAAGTCAATATCAAAACAGTGCAGACATTCTGTAAGTCCACATAAAACACTGCAATATTGCATAAAAAAGCGTATAACGCACTACGACACAATAATCTTGCAGAATATTTCTGTGCTAACAAAGACAAAAGAGAAACTCAAAGACATCACTCATTTCAGGCTGACTGAGTTTTGCACCCCTGGAATCATTTTACATTATCCCAAATCTAATGCACTGCATTGCATTAGTTTAGAAAACTGAACACATCAGTATGATCACCAATGCACTAACTGACTATATGGTAACCAAGTTACCTGAAAACCAGAATTATTTTGTATTTCCAAGTAAAAATAATCTGCACATTTATGGCTCTTAATGACTAGATCAAGTGGAAAAACTGAATGCACATCCATCAGGGACTGTATGCATAGTTAATTACGTATGAAATAATAAATTCCTGATTTCTACAGGATAGGGTAAACATCCAATTAAAATACGATGCAGCATACACTTTTCCTTCTCATTAGTCAAAGCATAAAGCATTTTAACATTTCCTAAATAATTTACTTGTATTAAAATAAAGTGAAATGCTTAAAACATTAATAGGCTACTTTACAATGCTGCAGTCAATAAGTTTCTATATGAAGGTAACGTAAATTATTTATGGCTCTTCAGGAACAGTCTGCAGTTCTCAGCAGAGTAGGGTTCCACCAAGGCAAAGGAAGAGGACAAATTACACCCTATAGACAGTGGCAAAAACTACCAGTGACATAAAACTCAGCATCTTGAGTGTCAAAAGTACCCTGTAGAGCTCCCATTTTTCTGGGCTTCCTTCAAAGGAGACATTGCCCAGAACCAGCTTCTTTTGTTGGCTATGGACTGAACCACATCATGCCCTCAGCTGCTGGCTAGCTTAGGGTGTCATTAAAAAAACCCAACAAAACAATAAAAATAAATACATCACAAAGTCCTCCAGAATGTTAGGGGTTGGAAGTGACCTCTGAAGATCATCTAGTCCAACCTCCCTGCCAGGAGCAGGATTACCCAAAGTAGATCACAAAGGAACACATCCAGGTGGGTTTTGAAAGTCTCCAGAGATGGAGACTCCACAAATGGGACACTGAACATAGAGGAAGAAACAGTCTGTTAACCTGAAATGAGAGAGTGACGTGGACTGGAGGTGTGGGCTGACAGGCCACCTTCAAAACACCAACCAGCTGCTCTCCATAGCACGTCGGTAGGCAGCCTGCGCCTTGCAGGCATCATTGATCACATCAACATCACCGCTGTCCCTGGACCGTGCAGTCCAACTGACCGCATAAATGTTTTGTTTCCAGGCCCACAGATTTACAGCGCACTTGGTCAACTTCTGTAAGCACGCGTGATGTTGACATAGCCCATGTGTGCTGGACCGTAACCCTTCCCCAGGCCGAGGGCAGAATTCTCAATTTTCAAAAGCCAGATGGGCACAAGTGGTTTTAGAGCTGTGAATTTGAATAATCTGGGTTACTGATATGCAAGACACAGCAGGCATTTCAGCTTCAATTTTCTGCTGAAAGTCAAGGTATGGATGTTAAAGCTGGGCTCTCTGATGAGAAAACTCATGTACTGACTATCCAAGCAGATTGCTGTATCCAGTGAATTAGGACTGCAGTACATTACCAGTGAGTACATAATAGGTTTGTGCAGCAAAACTGAATTAACATATTTCTCCCATAGATCATCTTGCACTGTAGAGGAAATTTCCCTAAAATGTTTCATTATATAGCTGTGGCTATAATAAATAAGAATTAATTTCATAATAAGAAATTATTAAATACTGTCTTTTATCAAGCAAAGTAGGTAATATCCTACTAAACCTTAGATTTACAGCTCAGATAATATATAGAAACATGGCATTTGGCTGGGACAGCTTTTAAGATTTTTCAAATGCTAGAATCACTTTTCATTAAAACTGTGACAGAAACTGCGAAACTGGCACAGTGCCTTTTCTTATATGTACATTAAATCATGCATTTCGTGGCAGGATTTTTACTTTTTTATTTTTTTTCCCCCTGTTTATAGAAGTCGTGTACAATATCTTCCTTGAGTCACACCAAGATCCATCCATATAAAGATATATTTGCCTGGCAAAGAGGTGAGTGCTAAAAATGCACTGCCCCTCCCCAAACCCGATGCTGCAGCTTCCATGGGCACGGATCCCCAGTGCCAGCTGTTTTGCCTCATTGATAAATGAAATTATCAAAAGGTGGCTGTGGCCAAGGCTCTGCCAACCTCAGCACTGCTGGTGAGCAGGAGCTAAAAACGTCTGGCGGGATACAGGGGTGAGAGAAAGCGCTCGGCACTGAGAAGAAAGCCTGTTTTTTCTTTTTTTTTTTTTTTTTTTTTATTTAAGACCCCCTTGCTGTTAAACATTCAACGCTGTACATTGCAGTGACTCTCTTCTCCTCTTGGGACCTGAAGCACCTTTTCTTTACTAGTTATATTTTGATGAGAAAAGGTTTAAACACCTTTTGTGCTATTCTTGTGTAAGCTGGGTATCATAAGCCCACGATAGAAATGAACACTCTCTTTAGTCCTGAAAAGACCTTTGCTATGGGAACAACTCATTATTTAAAACCAGAAGAAATGATTAGCACAAACTAAAGCAGTTCCAGCTGACAAATTCTACCTACGCTCTCCAGGACCTGAGTGAAGTGATGGAAGAGGAACATGGATCTTCCCTTGGTGCCAGGCTTGCTCTCCCCCATCCACGCCGCAGGCAGAGTCCCTTTCCCTCCCCACTTTCCATTTACGAGCATCACTGAGGCCTCCTGGATGGGAACATTCTTTCTACTTATTTTTTTTCCTCATGATCCTTGTAGAAAAGGAAAGGCATCCACCATCTCCCTTCAACTCGCCAAAACTGTCCGCAACTTGCTTCCTTCTACAGGAGCCTCGTTTCTGTGATAAGGTTGGCAGAAGCCTAAATTCAATTTGGGACTCAATTTTAAACAGAATCTCAACCTCCCGAGTAAACAATAGATGGAGTCTGCCTATTAAATCATCACATTTTAATTAAATTCTTTGCAACTTGTGAGTCCTTAGGACTCAGCTAGATGATAAATGCATTGTAATGTTAATAGGGTTATATTTTGTACTAAACTCACATAGAGCAGTGACACAAGATATATACTGTGTTGCCACAAAATACTGCGTGGTATTTTGCTGATAACTGCACACTTGGTACACGACAGGGTAGCTTCACAGAAGAAACAAAGATGAGGTAAAGTGGGTTATTTTCAATTACAGACTTAAAGATTCAGAAGCACATGAGTATTTGCAGCACTTGCAGCGAAAAAAAAAAAAGCATTTATTCTTCATAGTAATGATTCAGGCTCCACTGAAACCAGAGGGAAATCCACCTATTGCTTTGAAAAGCTTTTGGATCAGGCCAGAAGTGTGTTATTGAAATAAAGTAAAATAAATAAGAAATCCACAAAAATGAAAGAGACAAGTACAGCTTCTCTCAGGAGCTCATGAAATATATTAGATCCAGATGAAAGAGTCCCAGAGAAAAATATGGACAATTCTTTATCATGTAAACACCAAAGTGAGGCTTGGGAAGTCAATTAAGAAAAGAAGAAGTTGTAACTTTAAAATGACCTCCAGCACCCTCACTGAATCTCTGTGCTTCTTTATCACAGCCCTTGTGAAGCTCTCTCCCACAATGCCACAGCATCATAAAGTTTCCCGGTAGGAAATATGACACACTCTTAAAACATATGTCAGAGATTTCCAGACTTGCAAACATGGTATTTGAGACGGTGAGATTCCTTCCTTCGTAAAAGCATCTCTAAATTGTCTGACAGAGAAAATTCATATCAGGAATAAAATCCCAGCCCCAGTGGAGACAATGAGAGTTTTATGCCTGATGCAAGTGGAACTGAGATTTTATCTCTGCTTTTTGCAGTTACTCCTGCGTGTAAACACACGCTGGTGGTGTCAGCATCTGCCTTGGCGCTGAGGGAGGTTGAAGAGGAGGGGACACACTCTGTCCCTGCAGCCCATCACGCGTCCCCTCCGCCCTGGCTCCCTGCCTCACCCACGGGCGCAGCTTCAGAAACCTGAAAATAAGCAAATAAGGCACAAACCCCGTGCGCTGACATGTGTGACTGATGCTTAGAGTCCATAATAAATAATGCCGTAGCTGATCGGTTTCTGCTGGTAGAGACCCGATTATTCCACCTGGATAGTGGCTTAAACAAAAGAACAACCAGACAAAAGAAATATATGTGCAAAGTCCAAGAAGCAGGCTATTATTTTCAATAGAGGTGTTGTGGTGTGGGTTTTTTTTTCTCCCCCTGGCATTAGCTGCAGTGAAATGAATCATGCAGAGCAACATTTTTCACAAACCCCAAACATCCTAGACGCACATAAAACTGATGTACACCAGGAATGTTCACTGGGCTGTAGAATGGGAACAAAGAGGGCTGCAGACGTCCAATTTGTCATCCTGATTTTATATAATAACAGGATATAAGCATATAAATGGATAGGTTTGGCAGGTGAAAAGGAAAATTATAGGGAGAGAATAATATTGTAGCTAACTCGACAGTAGCCATATTGCCAATAGATCCTTTTGCCATTTGACAGCTGTCTTAGGCAAGGGCTGCAAAAATCATGTTTACTCAGATCAGCTCAAACTCTCTTTTGGTTATTTAGGACTCTGCATATGCCATAAAGAAAAAGAAAAACAGAAAAAAACCTCACCAAAACATTTTCAGCTTCTAATTTCAACTGCATTACCATGAAATGCACGTTATTTGAGTATGTGCTTTCTGAACCTTCCTCAGAAAGAATAAATCCGAGCAGTAAGGTGCTCAGGTTCACCCGTTATCCTGCACAGATGAGTTTGCAAGGCCACATTAGAAAAGTATCTTCTTCCACCCAGAAACAGGAACAAGCACAGCTTAATTTCTCCAGCCTGACACCAGTATTTCTTTCAGAGATCAGCAGGCGGCAAAGGAAGCCAGTGAGCTTGTGAAAAAAAATAAAAATCTCCCCTTTCTGTAGGACAAAGACACAACAAAGCCCATGAGGGCTGCTCTCTCCACCGTGTAGAAGAGAGCCCAAGTCCACGTCTCTGTGAACAGGTGCTGGGGACAAGAGTGAGTTAAGGAAAGGCTGAGTAGATATCTGACAGATTGCTGCTGCTGCTTCTTTTCTGGAGGGCTCGTTTTGTACTGTGCCGAGAAACTTGTAATACTGGGCTGAGCTGAAGTGGTGACATTAAACTTAGTCTTTTGTGCTGCAGGCGAGGTCTAGTGTTTCATCCAAAATCAGATCATGAATAGTGCTAACTTTGTTGTTGACAGATCTTTCATTCATTGCGAGCAGGTGCTCGGGGCAGTTTTCTGATGTTGACCTGATCATTGGCATTTGGGGTAAGAAACTTGGAGAGAGGAGCATTATTTACTTTCACTCCAATGAGATGGCATTTCTGCGAGCTATCTTCTCCTAGCAAGAGAGGTTTTGGGGGAACGAAGGATATAATGTACTGCAATAGTAACTCATTCTTTGACTATTTTTTTTCCTGTTTTTTCCAGTTTCATCGAACAGTCACTGTGTCAGAGGATTTTTTTTTTTTTTAAAGAATGTTAACCAAACAACTAGTTTTGCAGTTTTAAGCATTTGTACATACAGGTTATGGATTGTAGACATTCACCTATCTGACAAGAAGCAGTCAGGTAGATTTGACATTTATTTGAATTGAACTGGCTTTAAATGGAAGAACGAAACTAGTAGCTTAAAAAACCTTTCTTCTGTATATTATTTATCCATTAGGCCAGTCGAAAGCAGAGATAGCAAGCCAGCCAGATACATACAGATATACATATAGACATAAGGTCAGAGGAGGAAAGAATGTGAGGTAGCTATTACAGAAGGAACAACTCATGTTTATAAAGCACTGAGGACAAGAATAATGGATGAACTGAACAAAAGCCATTAAAGCATCAACAGTAACCTCGGCAATAGTTTAGCCAGCTTATACTAATGAACTCAGAGTGGTTCACCTCGTAATAAATGGATAATGAGTGTATAAAAAGCTGCATACATTAATATCTTTGCAGGTTAAAAAAAAATTGGTAAATAGTTCCTACATGTCTCCACACTCAGAAGCAGTGGGACAGAGTAGGAAGGATACACTACACCCTTATCGATCCATGTGGAAGTACAGAAGGAGCCTCCTTAAATTTTGGTGGTGAGGTAGTTTTACAAAGTAAATTAAGTATATCTTTTTGATCCAGGTCACGTGCAGCTCTGGGTGGGGATGCTACTCGTCTCAATGTGGATTTCAGTGTATTTTTTGTTAAGTTTTCAGTGTAGCTTGTTTCAGGTCTCCCTCTATCCTTCCAGACATACTTCTCATAACTGCTGCCAGCAGTAGGTCAATGCACTTTCACCTCCACTCGCATCCAGCAAATCCCATATCTAATCCAAGAGTATGAAAAAGTAAGGTCTACCAGGGGAAGACACGTAACTGAAGAAACGTTTCTCTCATCTGAAATTTAGTGCACAGATCAGCCGCAAGTGAAGGGAATCACAGCGGGGTGAAAGGGGGATTCCACAGTTGGGTACCACAAGGACTGGACTTCTCTGTGTCCCTCTTTCAGACGACTCTTAACACCCAAAATCTTATTGAAAGGGGACATCTACTATGCTGACATCTGTTGTAATCCATTCTGGAAGCATATAGTGCTCCTAAAGTGTTCACTGTGGCCAGCAAAACTTTCACACAATGCACTCATTTAAGGAATCTTGGAAACCAAAGCCCCCCATTACCCTTCATAATCTCATGTTAGTGAATTGCATTAATATTTCCCAGGCCACTAGTTCACAAGCAGAAATAAGGTGGAATACACTTAGGGAACTATGGAAGGCTACAAAAAAATGTAAAAAGTTTTGGACCTCTTTGCAAGTCCCAGTGCAAAGAGAAATTATCTCTTAATTCTTACAGAAAGACTTTTTTGCCCATTTAGATATCTAAGTGCCAGGCACAGAAATAAATCAGTTTTGTGAAAGAGGTGGGAAGCTGTATGAAAGATTTTGTGATTTATTTTTTTGCTGAACAGGTATCTTGTGAGTCACAGAGGCAGTGGAGAATCCAGCAGTAGAAACCTCCAAAGATGGAATACGAGAAGCTTCAGCCTGTGCAAAGCAGAATCCTCTATAATTTAATGCAGCTGCCAGGGAGGGCCAGTGCTAGCATACAAATTTGAGGAGTACCCCTGAGCTTTCAGTAGATTTCTGTAATATCTATGCTTTCAGTCAGACTCTTTATTTTCTGTTCAAAACTGCCAAAATACAGGTGAGATTCTAAAACACAGAGTAAGAAATCTCCCAGGGAGTTATCTGAAATAAATATTATGGAAGAGTTCATTCTAACGGAGTTAATCCACCCAGAAATGGATAGCAGCAAGATATTTAATCATGGCATATCCAGTTTAATCACATTTTGAATCCTCTGGAAATTAAGCTTATACAACTTCCTTAATTTAGAGGACAGTATAATGCTTAAGTACTTAATCTCCTTAGGATTGATATTGGACTCGAGTCTTTTTGCAGAGTTTCACGAATAGATATAACACTCCTCATGTTAGAAAACTTCAGAAGGAGCTCAAATTAATAAATCACCCATTTCTGGTCCAAACAAGATAATTTTTTTCTGTATTTAAACTCAAATTCATAATTATTTGGTTTTGGCCTTCAATATTTACAAGTCTGACATTACAACCACTGTTCTTCTGCCGAGTCTTTCAGGGAATGCATTCTCCAGTGCAATAGATCTCTTCATTAAAGTATGGCCAAACAAACAGATGCAGACCCTTCCAATGCCCTGTGGAAAACTCTACTTTTTATAACTTTAGAATAGTCTGTGCCTAGAATTCAGCTGTATTTTGAGCTACAGGTTTATCTTGGTGAGATATAGAAAAGCTACGACAGGCTAAGAGTTATAAATCGCCCATTGCTTTGATTTTGTTTACCCTACCCTGGATCTCCATCCTGCTGTTTGTTTTATCACACAGAGTTTACAAAACGCTGTGTAAAATGCCTCCATTCTGGCAATTTATTTCAGAGAAGCTTCAAAACAACACTTAGCCCAGTTCTGTCCTTGTTTCTAAGTCACCGTGATCGTTGTCGATGGTGCAAGTGGTGCAGGGTTATGGTCATCATAAATGCAGCACGATTTTCCATCCTTCCCATTTTCTTAATGAGAACTCACCCTCCCGTAGTGGATTAAGGATGCTTTGTGTAATGGGGAGCTTGTAGATACACACACCCTCAGCATTCCCCTCCGTGCTGGGAAGTGGAATTCCTGTAACAGCACTGGCCAGTCTGCAAAAAACAGTCTCTTGAAAGCAGCAAGGCTGCACAAGGCAGTTACAGCTCATCAGCAGGAGTAATACATTCAAACTGAGATCCTGATCAAAGAAAAAAAAAAAAAGCACTGAAAATAAACACAAATTAATAGTAGCAAAACCATTCACTAGGAATTACTTATTTCCCACTCCAAACTTTCAACCAGAAAAGAATCACTTCAAGTGTCTCGTCTACAAGGCTCTAACACCACTGTAGCGTTGTACTATGTCTCATAAAACAAGACGACGCCTTGTCTCAAAATGTACTTTGATAATATAGTATTTGGGTTTTTAGGCGTAACGATAATTTGATTTTTCTGAATTTATTGGTGAAGAAAGGGCTGTAAATTCAGTCTGAGCTCTTTCACTAAAGAATACAAAATATTCCCTACAAAAAGCACAGGGAATAAAATTGAAATAATAAATTCCAAACTCATCCAGGCAGGCAAGTTCAATGCTAAAGTAAATTCATTGACAGATTTATAATTAAGTTCCATATGGAACGGAAATAATAATAATTATAAACTCCTAGAAAGGCTGTAGCAGCTTATGTCTTGGATTCAGCAGGGAGAAGTAACTCATACTTAGTTTCAATAAAAGCATAATTCCCAAAACCTTCAAATACCTTCTAAGAGTGGCTTAATCTTGTGTATTCTTGAGAAATGGAGATCTGATCAAAAGCCAATACTATTGTAAACAAAAAGGACATATAAAATATTTTGTCTTGGAGGAAAGAAAGTTCCTGCACACCTTTCCTGTGAGAGCGGAGCCTTCCTGTGCTGTGATGCTGGGACCACACTATCTCCTGCCCAGGCTCGTTGAACAACATTTTCACAGGATTTTTTTGTTGTGACTTCTTGATATCTAAGATATTCTTAGCAAGTTGATTGTCTATGGGGCTAAGCAAATGTTTGGGGCTTTTTTTCTTCCCCCCTACATCTCTTTTTTCCACTTCTGTGTTTTTACTTGGCCTGGAGAATTCAAATAGAGGTTTAAAATCTGCTTTGAAAATGCAAGTTCTGCTATGAAAACTGAGTATTTATGTATAATATGTCCTTTTTTTTTTATAAATTAAGATATAAACTGCTCATGAAGATATTGATTGCAGTTTCAATTCAGATTCAGCAAAATGCCAAGCATTGGCTCTTTTTGTGTCATCGAAACTTTTGCCATGGGGTAAGGAGGACATGAACTTCATGTCTCTGAACATCAGTTTAGTCCCAAAAGATTTTTTTCACATATGCATTTCAATGAAGATATAACTAATCATAGAAATTGATTATAAAGTATATTCCTAATTGTTTGAGAAATTTGGATGAAAAGTTTTCATCCAATCCTAGAGTTTCATGACAGCTAAAAAATTACATAGAAAAAAATTCCAACAACTGTGCTACCTGGAAAAAATAAAAATCTCCTATAACTAAGGTTTCCTGGTTTCATCTGACTAGAAAACAGGAATTGGGAATCAGGTCATTTTCACTAAAAGGGGATGTTTAACTCAATATCACCTCCAAAAAACATTAATTTCTTTTAAAAGCATAGTAAAAGAATCACTGCTTCTCTAAAGAAATCACCATCCACCAGCCAACTATTTTGATTAATCTGAATCAATCTTTTCCAAATGAAAATGAAGCCTGTAATTAAACTTAGCGTAGAATCACTTCAAATAGCTTAACCTAAGAGTGCTGAAGCCATGAACAAAGAGACTTTAAGTAGATTTTTTTAAAAATAGTTTCGTTATATATTTAAGTCTCTTTTCAATAAGAAGCTGGAGCTCAAAAATTACAATAGGTCTGTACCAGGACTTCATTAACCAGCTCCTCATCTCACTTGTATTGGTGAACGTTACCAGCTTCACTGGACCAACATTGTAAAAAGCATATGAATTGACTTGTTTATTGAAAAAAAGAAAAAAACCACCTGCATTCTGTGTCCAGTTATTCAGAACTCATGGAGATATTCTCCATTTGCAGTTTTACTACTGGTAGTGTTTTAATTCTCCTCTTTTGTATAAGGGATTGTGTTGCACTGTATTGGTGAACGTTACCAGCTTCACTGGACCAACATTGTAAAAAGCATATGAATTGACTTGTTTATTGAAAAAAAGAAAAAAGCCACCTGCATTCTGTGTCCAGTTATTCAGAACTCATTGAGATATTCTCCATTTGCAGTTGTACTACTGGTAGTGTTTTAATTCTCTTTTGTATAAGGGATTGTAGGTGTTGCACAATCTGAAGTAGTGGGTTTTTTTCTGAACTTACTCAAGCAAGTCCCTCTGCATATTCGATTTCATTTGAATTCCTCATGAGTTGGGGTCTGCCCTGTTCTGAACCAGCTGAACCCAATGGGAACTTTTGATTTCAAAGGGCCAAAATTTCACATGATGTCTGCAAAAGCACATGGATGAAGCTCTTCCATGGTTCTGGACCTGCAGCGCAAAAATACTTTGTTGAGAATGTCACATTCTAGTACCTGCCTGTAAAAATTTCATCAAATGGCACAGGAGAGGATCAAACTAAGTTATTTTTTCTTTTATGTTTAATGACTAAAAGCACACAAAATATTTGAACAAACTAATAACAGTATTTTATAGCAGTGACAACAAAACTTTCTAAGCCAGTTAAAGAACTGTGCTAATTTTTCTTGTTACAACCCTTAATGTAACACACGTACTCCCTTTTAGAAATCCGTGTTTGCTATTCAGGTGGGATAATGAGTTGTAGTTTAAAGGTTTCACAACAAAACAAGGACTCTAATGCTGAAAGAGACTATTGCAATGTGAAGCAGTAATCAGTAACAACAGGGAATTTTCTTAAGAACAAGGTTTGACTGCATTTGAAATCCCATATCTCGAGTTGGACAAAGACTTGAACACAAAGAACTGCTACAGAGAACTAAACTGTAATTTGCAAATAAAGAGCATTGAATTTTGATCTCACTAACCCTTTTTTCCCCCTGTTCTAATAAAGAAATTAATTGGGTCTAGATGAGTCTTTTAACATCTCAGTGGGAGCGAATCTGGTTTGATACATGTTGGTGCAAATTCAAAGGGGTTTCTAATTGGTAGTTCCTTAGCTATGTTGAGAAAGTATAAGGGTGGTCTATAAATGTGGTCCTGTACATGGAAAAGACTGTTCAGCTTTCAGTAAAGCTGACTCTTCTCTACATGAGAGAGCGCATAGCTATGACCTTGCACTACAACTCATATGCTTTCCCCTCTACTAGGGGCTATAGGAGAAGCTGGGTAGACCAGTGCAATCCCATATTCAAGGTTTTTCTTCAGCCAATTTTGATTTATTTACTTGAAGCAAGCTATTCTGCTGTTCTATCCTCTAAAGAAGAATTGTCCTCAAAGCCTTCCAGGGTCCTGTGTGCCTGATCCATGTTCAAAGACACGTAACACAACCTCTGGGAAACCACTGTCAAAGACCTTTCCAGGTATTTTCTTCAATATGATACATTATTTACTGACACTTGATATAAATACACTTAAATACTAATGGTTTTCACACTACTAAATCCTGTGCAGAGATTCAAACCTAGCCTTTCTGTAAAGAAGTTTTGTTTACCAAGGCTGCTTCCCAGGTTTGACAGGTCTTCCTTCTCCTTACTCACAATTAAATCAGTTCTGTACTTCATCGTTAGACTATAAAAGAATAAATCTTCAAGCTAACATTTTGCATGGCTCTGTTAAGATTTCCTGTCTTAGCGGCAGTGCCACAACTTCTGAAAAATGTTTCTTTTGCAGAGGGGCATAACCAAGAGGACCGACGTGCTGGGATGCTTCTGGCTAACTGCTTCCTGACAGCTGAAGCTGCTGATGTCTGAACAGCAGCAGAACATAAACCACAAATTTTTCCAGCTTTAAGTAATTACTGCCTTTTTTTTTTTTTTTGGAACATGGATACTGGAGCTTGTCACGCAGGAAGAGCTATGTATTGGGCCCAATCAGGCATCTGACATTCTTTTGGAGAAAAGGGAAATATCAAATAGAAAAAGTTGTTTCAATTGCCTTTTTCCACTAGCAGATGTATTACTGGTGGAGAGAGGTTAAGCTGTCGTGAAATTTGGGATTGTGAAATTTTAGGTGTCATTTCAAGCTGCCCTGTGACTGCATAAATCTTATTGCAACTGCACTGATCCAGGACTACACAGCCTGTAGACCATGGCTGGAGTAATCCTTTATTAGGGGAAGGCCTGCTCCTTTCCCCCTCCTCTCAATTCTAATATGAACTATAAAGTATATCTTCACAAGGGGATATTTAAACCAAAGTGAATTATAGAAAAATAAAAATAAAAAGCTAGAAGCAACTTGGTTGCCCTGACATTCTATCAAAATTACTCTTTGCCTGTCAAGATGCCATAGTTTCTCATCGCACATCCTGTATAAGCCCTTATCAGTATTACCACTTTTATTTTGCCCAGTCTTCTGGCAAATTCCCCACTCCAGCATTTTAAATCCTCAGTTCTTTTTTTTTCTGGGTCAGCTGTGTGCCTGTTATTCTAATAATATTATACTTGTCCTTGAAACTGTGTAACTCCAATTCAGCATTCTCACTGTGCTCCTAGCATTTGTTTAAAGAAGATGGAGAGAGCACATGAGAGACAACACACACATGCCAAGGACAGATTTTTCTCTCCCAGTCATCTTTTGCTCTACATCTTATGGTACTTTTCATTGTTAAACAACTGATGCATTACCTTGGGAAGTGGCAAGCTACCTTGGACGCTCAGTCCTCTTGCTATCAACACACACACAAAGAGATTGGCCCGATAATTTTCCCTATTAGCAACATGCCTCTTTCTCTTCCTACACATGAAACATGGGAAGTTCAAGGACAAGGCAAATGACTGCAGAAATTCTATGAGTCATTCAGAGTACAAACTAAGTAAAACGCAGGAGACAAAATGGGTCATCTCTTTGAGGTCCCTTCTGATACTTCTATTGATGTTTAATAAAGTCCTATCATCTGTCAACTTCAGTGGATATGAGTTCTTATATTCAGTGTGAGAAATAATAACCATAATCCTCTACAATTAGAGCTTTAAAAGGAAAAGGGTCCTTCAGGAGAGACTTCACTTTCCTACAAAGCCCTGGTGCTCTTCACTCTGCTCAGTGGTAATGTCACAGCCAGACCTTGACTGACATACTGGGCACTGATTGGGGTTCTGGAAAAGACAGAAGGAATTATTTTCACTTAATGCTTGAATAAAGCTATTGTACAAGCTTTGGATGACAGATGAAATCAAATCGTTTCAGGTTAAGCACTTAAATGTTGGATCACATATTACATATATTACTTAAATCTCATTAACATAGCAAAGCTTCACGCACAAAACACTATTTTCTTTTTCCAGCAATTTTAGGTCTAGCCTCAAACAAAACAAGAAGTTTTTTCTTTAAAGTCCTTTCAGTTCCTGTTTGATCTAACAAGAACAACTAAATGTATTTTAACGATGTATAATAAGAAACAGTTAATCCAAACAAGAAGTTTTCTTTTTGAAATTCATATGCTATGCTACAGTATTATTGGAGGGGACAAAGATTTTGGGGTAGATCACAGCGGAACAAACCCACACTGAAGGAGAAAGATTCATTTCTCAAGAATAACAAAAAGCCACATCAGAGGCTAGGACGTAATTAGCATTCATATGGTAAAAGCAAACAAAACCGTTTCTGCTAATGGCTTCCGGCATCCCCTGTGGACTGAATGTCAAAAAAAAGAAGACTTATACCGGTTTCTACCTCAGAAGTAGTAGCAGAGATAGCTACTGTTTAAGGGTAGATAGAAAATCAGATGAGCTAAATATTAACATTTCAAGAAAACAAAAGCCACGGGAGACCACTGATGGTCTCTTTAGCCTACTGAGTGTTTTAATGGAGAGGTTTACATACTCCGAATGAATCGCTGTTATTTACTGCCTCAGAGCACAATAATATAATATGATAGGGAAAGGCTGAAGGCTTAATATTTCCATTCTAGCATATCTCTTCCTTAACAGCTGTAAAAATTAATACACACTGAATCTTGACATTAAAGAGGCATCAGGAAGCTGGAGCACCTGGAAATAGGGAAGACAAATACCATGTGCATTTAAAGGTGAAGAATAGTCCATTCAGGCCACTTATAAATGTAAATGTCAATGTCAAAAAAGTCAATGGCAGTTGCTTGTAAAGAATCAGCTTTTCTTAGGGCTCATTCTTTCATGAGCACCACAATGCATTAGCCAGACATTCAAAAGCATTAATCTGGCCATTACTTACGAAAATCTGTCCATCTGCACTGAGGCACAGAGGGGGAATTGATGAAAAAGAGGGTGATTCTTTTTTGTTTAATCAGCCTATTTTTTTTTGCCTCATGGCACTCCCATTTCCTTCAAAACACTTAATATATATGGTAGTACTATTTCTTCGCGCATAAAATCCATTTTGATCTTTGAATGCAAGTGTTTTGAAGATTCCTTTTCCTAACTGCAGACATATTGATGGCTACAGGCAGCACAAAACCTGTTCTGTTTGGAAGAGCATGGTAGCAAAGAATCCATCCTCTCCAAAGACAAAAAGGGTGGCAGTGGCTGGTGTTGCAAGTTCCTGTGAAGAGCAAAAATATCCTTGAGCGATGTGGTCACCAGTAGCCCTGGCCTTAGCATCCTACTTCTCTTACATCTTCCACAGCCACCCAAGGACAAATTTACCTAGGACACGTGCTGGCTGGCCCCACAGGGTTTGCACCCATGGGATGGTTTCATAGAGGGTTTGTGGTACCAGTGCTGGAGCTAGAGGTCATGGGAGGAGGAGTAGGATGTCTTGCTGAGTTCTGCGTGCTTGGAGCAGGGCTGCCCTTGATACCTGTATTAGGACATTCTAATATGGGTTCTTTCTCCAAGGGAGTTCCTTGGGATGTTCTCAATTCAACACTGCCTGTAAACACACCCTCAGTCCTGCTCAGCAGCACAACTCCTTCTGGCAAGCACAGCACTAACACAAGGCTGGTCCTTTAAATGTTTTGATTGCCTATAGCCATGCAGTTAAGATATCAGTCGAGTACACTTTAATTAGCCCAGAGGAAATCACAGTAGGGATGAAATGAGTTGGGTTGTTATTCTTCTGTTTTTACTAAGAGCAAATAAAAGCATGTAATTAACTTTTTTTTTTAAGGCATTTTCAGGATCTTAAGGTTATCATAACTGCAAACAATAGTATATTTATCTAATCTGAGTGGCTCTTGAAGTAAATTTTAGTTCTGAACAGGAAACATTGAAATTGCAATTGGTCTACAATTTTTTTAGAAGATTGGCTTTTGGGTGAAATATGCAGCTAAGCAGCAGTTGCAGAGGAAAGTTAAAGAAGGCTTTCAAGCAAAAAATGCTAAAGTCATGCAATATCAAAATTATTTTTAGTATAAAATAATATTGTTTTAATCCAATCATTTACACTAAAATATTGATTTGAATAATGTATTAGTGTGTACAATATTACATAATGTAAACTGATTTATCAAATTAATAGTCAAAATAATTTCAAAAATTATGAAGCTCTATTGTAACTGAATAAAATAATTTGCTGAATTTTTTTTGGAGGAATTTTCCCCACATCATAATCTTCTACGTAAGTTTCCAACCAGGTTATTCCACTCTGCTCCTGCCATATGCATTTCAGATGAACCCTTTCAGCAATGTTGATGCAAGTCAAGAATTGTTCAATGAAGTTACATCAGCATGGTCAAAAGAATTGGATCAAATGTACTTTAGTGAAATATCATTTGTTAGTTGTAATAACTTCCTCCTACAGACTTTATCTGAAAGGAAAATCCGAAGGCTGTCATCTGTGGAAGAGAGTCTTGCGGGTAGATTCGAAACCAAGAATTGGGTGAGTGGTTTGAAATGGGAACTAAAGAGTGAATGAATGCGAACAGCTATAGGAAACAGCTACAAATTAGCTTTATCAAATATCATATGGGAGATACTTGTGCCCTTATCATCTCATCAACAACAGACCCCAGTCTGCAGCCAAGGCAGAAGGGCTGGAGTAAGGTGCATCTTCAGGAGGATGATATAATCTTCACAAGGAAGTTGGTTTGTTACTTGCTAGAGAAAGCACAGTGCAAATTAGGTATCTGAAGGAAAATTATCACCAACAGGTTCCTTAAGAAGGAATATTGTTCCTTTAATGGAAACACCCTCAGTGCTTAAAGTATCCGTATTACAAACCTAATGGGACATGGAGAATGAAGCACTGGTCTCCCGCTGATTTTGCTATTGGTCTTTGTCTTTGAATTTCATCTAAAACCTGCACTGAATCACACCCAACGCCTGCTTCTATCTGGGGCACGGCAGGAACCAGCAGTACTGCAGACTGTGGCCTTTATTTTTGAAAGACCCAACATTTTTGTAAGATTTCAACTCTCACTGTTAATCACCTGCTGTAAAATGAGAAGCATCCAAAAACCATTCCTTCCCTGGTAAAAGATACATGTATGAACTCTTGCCACCGATCGCTTCCCTGCTTGCACACGAATACCCAGACATAGTGGTTTTACAGCTCACCTCAGAAAAATTCATTCACAGAATCACAGAATGTTCGGGGTTGGAAGGGACCTCGGAAGATCATCTAGTCCAACCTTCATCCCAGCACACCCAACCACTACACCATAGCCTCAAGTGCTAGACCTACTTTTATTTTAAACACCTCCAGGGTTGGTGACTCCACCACCTCCCTGGGCAGCCTGTTCCAGTGCCTCACCACTCGTTCAGGAAAGAACTTCCTCCCAATATCCAATCTAAACTTACCCTGACGCAACTTGAGGCCATTTCCCCTTGTCCTGTCATTAGTAATTAGAGAGAAGAGACCAGCACCAGCCTCACTACAGCCTCCTTTTAGGTAGTTGTAGAGGGCAATAAGGTCTCCTCTCAGCCTCCTCTTCTCCAGACTAAACAAACCCAGTTCCCTCAGCCGCTCTTCATAGGTCATGTTTTCCAGACCTCTCACAAGCCTTGTTGCCCTTCTCTGCACCCGCTCCAGCACCTCGATATCCTTCTTGTACTGTGGTGACCAAAACTTGATTTCAAAAAAACTTGATTCACTTGATTTGCAAGTTAGATAGACAGAATTAACTGATAAAAGCTTTCACTATCAATACTGCAGATACCAGCCTAGGGAGAATTGAGTTTGTGATAGTTCCTGATCAGAGGTATTAACACCAAGTGCTCTGGACAGGCATAACACAATTCATATACAGTATATCTCTATTTTGCAAGCGTCAGTGTCATACACATATACTCTTCCTTAGTGACAGTGCAACGATTTTTAATTGTTTTACTCTATAGACCCAAGACATCCATAGCCAAATGTTCATTTTTGCCGATTATAAATTAGAAGTCTTAACAGGATTCTGTTTATCCAAGATTTCAGGTGCTGAATTCCTACAGAGACACTTACTCTCCATTGAAACTGGTAGGAGTTAGAGATTTATAAATGGCTTTGGGGACCTAGGAACGTTACTGCAGCCTAGCCAAAAAAACCAGCAGGTGGAGAAAGAATTACCAGCACTCTCATTTTTACTGCAGAAACCCCCCAGCATGAATGATTTTGGTCACTATTAGGATGCAGAAGGATTTGACCAGTAATTAACCAGACTGCAGTAACTCAAAGCTGATTTTGTAGACCAAAAGCAATTGACTCCAACAGGACCTGCTGCCTGGGTGACCAGCGATACCGAACTCCACGAAGTCTCCTCTCCCAAGAGGCATTTCCCAGTGAGAGGTGCCTCTTCCTCTCACTAGCACATCACTTGGGCAAAAGCCTTTTGGTTCTTACATCTCCGGCAGTAAATTACACACACTGACTGCTGAACATCAAATTCTGGGTGAAATAACCTGATGAACTTCTCAGTGTATCACTCTGACCTTTTCTAAATAAGCGCAGTAAAGACCGCATTATTTTTTCACTTGGATGAAAACTACTTGTTCATATTGAGGTAATTCCATGATAGACAACAGCATGAACACAAGATTGAGATATCCCTTATCATTTTGTCACCAAACATCGCTAAATTCCTGTCCCATCAGCATATATTGATAACACCACGGCTGATAACATCTGTGACCCTGCAGAACATATGCTGCTGTACAACCCTGATACTGCACTCATAAATTTCATTTCTTTGGCATGTAAAAAGCTGCAAGTCTCAGGCTTTTTTTTTTTTTTGGCCAGATTGGGATAGAAAGGAGGGAGAGAAGAGAGTATTGCTGTTATCCAAAATCATGAATGCTCCTCAGAGCTTCTGGAAACGCTCACCCACCAGAGAGGATGAGATAAAGGCTTCAGTGCTGAAGGGTATTTCCAAGTTCAGCAGCTGAGAGACCAAGTGCTACACAAAGCCAAACCAGATGCTAGCTCCAGCGAGCTTCTCTGCATGGCAGAGATACTGTACAGAGCAAATTGATATCAACTGGAGAGCTATAGGTTTTGATTTTTATCCCTTTCCAATGAAACACTCTGGTTTGTGGCATTTGCTTTACAGCAGATCCAGACAAAAAGCTAAATGGACACCCAACACCAATCACTCATTGCCAGCAACATATCACCAGCCTGAACATCTATTTTAAGTCAGAATAACGAGAACATTTAGCCCTTTTAAGTTCTGATTTTACTTTAACTAAAGCAACTACGAATCAACTTGGTGTCTGTCTTTATTCAGTGACACAGAGGTCACTGCTGTGAGATTTATTTGATTTCACAGTTTGGCTAATTAATTTGCTCCTTCTGAGCATACACCATCAGCACTGCTTTTGGAGTAGTACTACCAAACTAACAGATTAATTTACATGGTAGAGTGCATCTGGAATAATTATTACCCCACAGAATTGTTATTGCTCAAAATCTGAGGGGAAAGGGAAGGTTCCTACTGTGATAAAAGGGCTCTGTTGTGGTTTTACCAGCAGAAAACAACTCCATGGACTAAATTACAAAAGAAGCTTCTTGCAAGCATTAGGGAGCGCATGTTCCAAAAGTCCATAAAGCTGTTACAATACAAAATTTGTTTCTTTGATTGAATTCTTAGCAAATTACATTGACAGACTAAAAATACTCAAACCACTCTAATTTCTCCAGCAATATTGACAGTCACTTCCCCAATTAATACAGCAGCATTTTTCTCAGTAAAGAGTGCTGCCGACCCCATGGTTTGGGAAATGAGCCTTGTTACAAGGATGTGCTTGAAAACCGGCAAGAACTCACGCATAGAAAGCAGAAGATTTTAGGGAGACACCAAGATGTGATTTAAAGCCTCTTGTATCAAGATAGTTAAGCAGTTTGAGTTGTGGATAACTGATTGACCAAGAAGGGAGCTGTCTAGGTTGGTTTTTTGTTTTCCCATCCCACTGTTGAAAGCTCATCTAAATTCTCTGGTTCCAGTTCTTTGGTCTCTGATGTGCTGGAAGCCCTTTACTTTTACCAATTTTTTTTTTTGTTTTGCTTTTTTCACTGCATTGTGTGAAGCAATCATTCTTGACTTCTCTTTGGACATTTAATTCCCACACATCTTCTCTGTTTCCGTGACTTGCGGCTTGTTTAGAGAACAATCAGAAAAGTCAGAAAGACTAGATGGATCATATGGAATATTTTTTTCCTAGTATTCCTAGAAATTTATCATCTGTGTTGTATTGCAGTGATATTAGTGGTAGAAGTTTACTCTTCTCACTGAAGGTAACTGGTGGAATTTTAAATCAGAACAATATACCACTTCGAGTCACCAGCATTTTCAGCACTGCAGTAGTGACATCTTCTACGGTACACATAGAAATTGGGCAAAGTCCAGAGGCTGTGGAAGTAGAACCCAACAGAATTTGAGGAATTTGAAGGCAAGAGATCAAGCATCAGGTAGACCTCACTAAAACAAGACAAAAAGTGAGCTAATCTTAAGTCTCTGGAGTCCCTCCACAAAGATGTGAGCAGTTGACAAGCAAGATGAAGTCAGTGATTACACTTTCCTAATTGGCTTTGGGAAGAACTTGAATAGCTGTCATCTAGTCAAGTGAGCTAAGAACAGGTTAAAACCATTAACAGGTAATTGGCAGACCAGAGAGCATGTAATTTGCCACCCATTTGAAACTGCTCAGATTAGCACAACGCTCCACTCTACTTCCCTTCCCAGTTTCCCTGGGCAACACAATAGCATTATACTGACTCCAGCATTCCATATATTTACCCTTTCATCCCATTCCTAGCTACAGGACAGTAGAAAATACTAAGTTGATAGACATTCCCAGTCCTGCAAGCCTGTAAACACACACAATTTGCTAAGAGTCGTGCTTCAATGTTAGTAGTTTGAAAATCTCACAACTTGTGATGCTCGTCCAGGATGCTATGAGAAAAGACTCTTTCTTGTGTGCTACAGGAGCACACCGTTGCTCCTTCTCATAGAAGTGAGATGGTCTGCAAAAACCTGCAGCAGGAAGAGCACTCAGACAAGCACTTCTGTGTCCATGTTCCTTATCTGCGAGGATGTAAATAACAGTACTGGGCTAAGACTTCATCTTCCTCTCTTCCTCATTTAGGGAAAGTCACTTAATAAGCAACGTAAAATAGACACATAATATCCTGGAAAAGACATCTTTTATATTAGGCTACTTGTTAAATATGTTGATCTTCTAGCAACAGCAACTGAAACAGTCGTCTTCTGATCTTTGGAGTTTATGCCTCTGTACCTCAAGCTTAAGGAAGAGGTTATTTGCAAGTGTAATTCATCCTATTTTGACCCCACTTTTAGGGTAAAATAACACCATACATTTACTTAGAGGGATTTTGAACTCCATTTTACTATGGCAATTTAATACTGTTGCAGGGAAATCAACCAATCAACACACATCAGAAAAACTGCAATATTGACACTATTTAAAATGAACTGGCCAATTGAACTTAAGCACTTGAAGAGCAAAAAATTTATCAAAACTACTTAGATGCCATAATGCTGCCTGCATATAATACCAACCTTGCAAACAGGAAAAAAAAGCCACCCTGCATTCACTCTTCATGAAACATATACCAATCTTTTGTCTTTTCTACAGCTTCCAGGAATCTTTAAGACTTAAGCACAACTGGAAAAACCTCTGTTCTTGGCTGTAAATGCACAAGAACTTGCTTGATGTCAATAGCTTAGAACTGTGGCCCACAGTGAAAGGTGAAATATTCTGATTAATCAAAGTTCATGCCTTGGCAGGTTTGTTTTAAGAAGGAAAAAATGAAGACAATAGAGCTCTCTAATTGCAGCCTCTTCACTCAAGCTATTCCATCAGCTTTGCATAACTACAGCAGAAAATAAGCAAAACACAACATCACCTCCCCTGCTCCCTCCCTATTTTGTGTTACACCCCCACCCTAAATGCCTTCAAGACTTCACATCCCAGCAAGCCTGTGTCTGGCATAAATTCCATCACCCAGTGTCTGGCCTAAATTCCATCACCCAGTGTCCAGCCATTGCAGTACACATAACATTCACAAAACTCTTTGCCTACCGTGTGTCCCAGGTGCTGCCCAGGTCAGATACAGCCTCATTCCCCCTCCCTCACCCCAGGGACCAAACAAGTGGCTGCACTTGCCTTAAATATCTGCCAGAGGTTTCAGCCCCCAGGTTCAGTGAGTTTTGACAAAATAGAGGGGAATCAAAATCACCTGTGTAACTCTGGTTTTCTACCAGACCAAAGTAAAATGTGCAGTGTGGTAGTTGAGAGTACAGATAATTATAGCCACATGAAGGTCAACAGCAGGTTGTCACCCAAAGGACTGAAAACGCCTCAGATACATACTTTATCTATATATCTATACACACACATATGTGTACTGCATTGTAGATGTATGCACGCAAACATATATATGTAACAATGATATGTGTATGCATTTATACAATACGATCTTTTTCTAGCAGCCTGGCTTTACAGCAGAAGTAAAATGAGTTGTTGTTCTTTCTGATCATTTGATTAACTCATTGCTCACAATTACCTCCCATCCACTTTGCTAAGGGCCATGCGTTAGACTTAATGCTGATTCTAAGGCTTGTCATGTTCTTCATGGTTCTTTGCTTTCAAGTAATGTGTAACAACAGACATTTAAAATCCCTGAATGTTAGGTATAAATACCACATTGTAGCTGCATGAACCTGATTGAAAATGCATTATCCGGTAATGCTACAAAGAGCCTATTTCGCATCACTCGCATTCTCGGTCTTTCATTCGAGACCTGATCAGACCAAGAGCTGTGACCATTGAATGTAGAACTAATAAACTGTGTAGAATGAGCTGTGATATCGACCCACTGCCTAGAGGATAGGTCCCACTACCACAAATGACATGTATAGCTCAGTTGCATACGATACCTTGAGAATATAAGCCAGGACTTAGGCTGCCATTACTATTAGGTTCAATTACTGAGACAGAATTTCTTAAAGTGTGACACGTTGTTTTGCAAAAGTAATTTTTGTATCCCAAGAATTTTTCTTTTGGCCGCCCAAAAAGCTGTCTTTGGCTGCATGTGAGGCAATGAAGCTCGTAATACCATCACCCAAGCACCGTCAGAGGTGCGAGATGTGACGTTATTGCCACAGAAAGGAGCACTGGCCAGTTTGAAGTAGTGGGCATTTGGAAGAGCAGCTTATACAAAGAGTCTGCTTGTGATACTGACCTTTGAAGTACAAGGGAGTAGAACGGCTGCCGCTGTTAATTTGGCACTTAGCTTCATGGTCTGCAGACTATGACAACATCAAACAGGACTGTCTCCGAACAATTCATGGTGTGCGGAGTGCATGCGACATTATAGGAGATCTATCTTTTGGTCTCTGTTGTGCCAGTTCCCTGGTTTAGTGACCTACTTCATTCTGACAGCTGCTCCTATTGAGCAATAAAATTAAATATTCTGTTCCAAGTGACAATCATCAATAGAAATATACTATGGTTATCAGACTGCTTATACATTTATAAAAATACATAGGAACTGAACTGTACACTAAGCACTGCATGAACTGTATACAAAGCACTATGCCATGTTTTTATTTGTTTGGTCTATTCAAAGCATAGAAGAATATAAACTGAGTGCCTAATTAAAATGAATTGTAACTCATAACAGTTTATTTGCTCTGCAGTGCATTTGCCATATTATTCATTACATTGCATTCAGTATCGTACCAGTTAGTTCTAGTACACTAGAACTGCCACTTAAAAACAAGTGTAACGTGTTCTTTCTTTTATTTGTGTCCAGAGTCTTTACCATCTGCTTTATGAGGCTTCATCAGTTTACACATCATACTACTAACCGCAGTGAAGCTCTAATTGAACATGTGATGTAAGTAATAAAAAGGGCCTATTTTTTTTAGCGATGGGCGGGGCTACAGTGATTTACTTCTAATAAGCATTCTGTGTGTAAAATTCTGTTAGTTTTACTTTTTAATAAGTCCAAAATCAGGAATTAAAATGGTAGTGTAAACTTTGTTTGGCCTGAAATTGGTCTGGCAGAGCTCCAGACTGGGATGATATCAACTGGAGATGGAATTGCAGACTCACAGGATGTCTAAGTGTACATATATCACATTTTCAGTATTCACACCATCTCCTCACTGTAGAGTACTTGCTTTCAACTACAAAAATTCCCATTCATCACGTCCTGCATCAATCTAGCAGGACAAAAATGGAGACAACTGATATCTACGTAGAGACAGAGTGATTCTGCTCTCTAGGAGGACATATTTCCTCTGGTTCCTTTTTTGGAGGTGCAGAGTTTGCACCCACAAGATGACCCAAGGAAACAAAGTTAATGTACAGTACTTGTAAGGCTCCTAATTTTTTGTTGTTATTTGAATACAGAAGTTAATGCCTCAAATCTCAACCCAAATGCTCAGAGACATCAGGAAGCAAATGTCCATCGATAAAACCAAAGTTACCACAAAAAGTAATGTGAATCTTGCAAAAATTCATATGTAGTTATATTTATATGTGAACTACTGTTTCGATGAAAATCAGTGAGAAATACGATCTAAGTAGATAAAGTTTCCCTATGTGCATTCTTAGCATTGCAGGAGGATATAAGACTGAGATAAACTTCATTTTCCATCGTATTTCAAGGACTGCACACCTGCATAATATAAATAAGTACTCTATTTAGTGAAATACGGGTGATGCGCTGATATGTAAATGAAAACTTTTAAACAGGCAAAACTCCAGAAGACATTACTTGGCCATGCAGTGTGCACTTACATTTCATGGAGAATGAGCAAACTAAGAGAGTACGGGATAACGTGTGGGTGCTGTTTACACCACCAGAGGTTGTTGACACTGTGGTTCAGGGTTATCTTACTGCAACACACCAGCACTCACAAAGTGGGAAGAGTCTCCACAATATCTACTCCATACTGCAGTGGAGCATACTTCTGTTTGACCTAATCACTCGTTGGATGTGTGTGCCCAGGGCATGGAGCAGGAATTTAACGATACTCGATGGTTTTACGTGACGATACTGGTTTCCTGTGGTGCGCAACACAGGCAACTGATGGGAGAGGACCAGAGATGCAGAGTCCCACGGCTTGCAGGAGCGCCCAGCAGCCACTAGTGGAGAAGGGCTGGAAAGGAGTGATAGGGCAGAGGTGTAGGAAAACTCTGCTGAATTGCCTTTACACATGGGTCAAAGCGAGACTTCCCACGGTGACTGCATGCAGCTGAGGGTATATAACTTGTGGTTTCCTCATCCCTTTATATTAAGGGATTGCTTCAAGTCATTCCTGGATCGGATGGGAGAACTTTCAGAGCTGGGGTGGGAAGAAGACCTTTTAAACACTCTCCTCATGAACTTTGAGGCTGGCTAAAATCCAAGCAAAATTTTCTGGAGTTTGCTGTGCTGCTGCTGCCCCTGTGGCATATTTTAGCTATGTAACACTCTATCTTTCCTTATGGGAAAAGTCAGTTCTTTTTATAAAAACAGTTATTTCCACTTAGTTCTTTTTATAAAATTTGGAAATCTCTACTACACCAAAACCTCTTGGAAGTCAACGGACGTTTTACAAGAATAAAACTGAGCAAGGACTCAAAGATTTGGGTTACTAGTTACAGAAAAATGCCAGCTATTGTCCTTTTTCTTTTTTGCAGTTAGATTTGTGGGAAAGGAGTTTATCAGTCTCTCTGTGTGGATATGCAAAACTTTCAGTCTTGGATCACAACTTCTCTTAGGAATTGGTGTGACATTTCAGACACAGGCAGGCCCTCCCTAGCTGACAAAGCCCCTTCTTTCTATCTTTCTAATGATATTTCCAGTCATTCTTCAATTTGTAGTACAAACCAAAGGCAAATGACACCCGCTCTCTGCAATTAGAAGCTTAAAGTCATCATCTCCACCGCCAGATAGGCACACAGCCAGCCAGCCAGCCTTTGTTCAGCCTGCAGGATTTATTTTGGTTCTAATTGCATTTGGTTACGACAAACTACTGAATGCAAAATTCGAACCAGAAACCAACGCGCTCCAAAACTGATGTGAAGAGACAGCAAATCTGCATAGCCTTTGAAGAAGAACTGTCTCGGGGAGGAAAAAAAGTAGCAGGTGCCTGTGCAAAGAGGGTGGGCGCAGCGCTCATGCTGGTGCGGTGGAGGCGTTCTCGCAAGGTTGGGGTTCATAGGGACTGCAAGCAGATGTTTATAAAAACACATTGCTTACTAATATAAATGCAAGGTGGTATTAAGAGTGTCTCTGGTATGTAATTATATATTGAATTTTTCACACCGGCATAGAAAAGAATTTTCCTGAAGCTCAATACGTCTTGTAAAGGGAATGATGTGCTACCTCATTCACTGAACATCAAACACCAGAATTTTAGTTCAACATCAGAGGTTGCATAAGCAAGTAAGTATGGAAAAACTAGGTCAAAATGTTTGTTTTAAAATGTTGCATATCTAAATAGGAAGGGAATTGTTAATCCACGAACTGGGTAGATCACTCTGTTGCAGCTGATTACTTTTTCCTAATTGTTTTATAATTGTTTCCATTGGTACTGAGCATAAACTTTGGGCTTAAATAGTTCTGCTTTAACAGATCAGGTTAGGAAATTCAGGAGACTTTTTTTAAAAAATAAACTTCTCAAAACATTTAAAAATTAGAATAT
>NW_009697329.1:6644-68933 GCF_000703405.1 Apaloderma vittatum | reverse complement strand
TAGGGAAAGTTTGGATACATGTGATTTGGCAAACATGTTTTTCTATTTCTTTAACCAAGCCCTGCCCTTGCACTTTGCAGCTGCTGGGAACACCTGTTAGGGAAATTTATATTTCTCAGGTTTTTGTATCCCAAATGTGAGATTTTTTCATAAATTTTTTTTCCTGAAACTTTTAAATCTACAGAGAGAAAATGTTGTTGTAAACATGACCCAGATATCCACTTCAAGTGTGGTAGTCATCAAAATTATCATACAGTTTTTGCAATCTGCTTTCCAAAGTTCTGCTTGTAATAGCTTCCTTTGTATTTGTTTCCTTCAAAAATATCTTTTTAGAATATTTATGGATACTATTCTCCTTCTACAGAGTCCTTGCCCTTGTAAAGTAGGCAACCAGTGCAGCTTAAGATATACCTTGGTATAAATTATTTATTGAAAGCATAAAGTATTGAAGAATATTTTCTTAAAATTTATTCTCTGACAATATAAAGAGAAAAAAAACATCATCTAATTAAAATGTAGACTTTATATGAAATTGTAAGAATTTGGTTTCTATGACTTAGGGTATTGCAACCTTTGACGGAAGGGTTTTTTTTACTTCTCTTTTAAAAAAGAGAAGTATATTTTCTAGAAAAAGAAAACAACAGGGATGACTTATCCCTGAAGTAAATATCCAGCCTGAGAAACATAAGTAACAAGACTAATGGAAGAGGAATATAGATAAACCAGATTAACGGAAAAGATGAAAGCATAAAAAGCAAGAGTGCACTGTGAAAACTCTCCTGGGCTAACTAGAAAAACTTGTCAGAGCGTGCACAGGGAGAAAAGAAATAAACCATTAAAGATCAAACAAGAAGATCTTGAAAATTGGGTAACGATCTCAGGTATTTACGTGTACTAACTAGGTAGCTACATATGTAAGAAGGGCTGGCGGTAAAGAAAATGCTAATGATTAGCACGGCAGAATGATAAAAACCCTAGAAATAAAACGCCTTTTCACATGCAGATTTTGGTACCGGGTGCTCCTGCAAAATTCAGATGCCCTTTTCCATGTTTTACATTGCATCTTGCTCCACTAGTATTTCTATAATCTTGGGCACTGGCTGGATTTGTTTTGTGTTAGGTCCCAGCACAGGAACCCTCAGTGAAACCGGTGAGACCTAACTGGCGTGGGACTGCAGGGTGGCGCGTACTGGTGGGGAGGGGCTCAGGAATGCAGTGCAGGAGAAGATCATTCCAGTTCCCCTCTGTGGGACCTCTCTCACTTGAGAACATACCCAGCATGTTTAAAGGTGCTGGGTAAAGCAGCTGTGTTCTTTCACCAGTTGGCTGCAGATCTAGAGTGTGAAAACTTAGATTTGCACTGAACCAGTTTAGGGCAGGAGAAGTGGAGGGAGAGGGCTGGAAATGGATTTGGAGGTATTTGGACCTGATGACTCCGGTTGGTACTTTTACAGAGTGTGGAGGAAGTGGGCTAGGAGTGAAGCCAACATCTCATCCAAAGTTTTTAACCTTGGAAAAGCCAAAATGAAGGAAAGATATCCTGAATTTTGAATTTCATGGGTCTTAAAAAATCCTCCACAGCTGTGGCACCAGGTCTTTCCCTGAAGAGAAGGACTTGTACGCACATTTATGAGCAAAACTAAACTTTCAGTATTCAACAAATAAGTACAAAAACCCAACAAAGATCTCTTTTAGTCTGGTCACAGACCACGGCACATTTTTCTATCAGCACATAACCAAGTCAATACCCAAGGAGACTTTCCTTGGGCTCTTTGGCATGCAGCCATCATGACCTGGACTTCTGAAGCCACCACGCTGCATCCCTAGGTGTCCCAGCCAATGGAGTAAGGAAACTTCACCCCCTACTCAAGCCTGGGAGGTTTCAGCCCCTTGCTGTTGTCCTACAGAGAGAGTGGTGTCCTCTTCACAGCAAGCTAAGATCCTTCACAGCAGCTCCAAAACAGTTGTCCAGGCTTGACTTTTAATTTGATTATAGCAAATTTCATTATATTGGTAGGATTGATTTCCTTTAGTAAAATATACCCACTGGAGCACTTGGCAGCACTGGTGCCACCACTTGCCTCCCACATCTCCCAAAGGTCACTTGATCTTCCAGCCCACCTTCCATGACATCGAGTCAGCTGGAGGGAGGAAAACTTCTATATCTACATCTCCATCCATCCCTCTGGTAAAAGTAAATGAAAGGCAGAAGAAAGATGGGCAGCTCCGTAGCAGATAATTTCTAATACCAAATACCACCCAGATGCAGTTTAAACCTTTTCAGCTTTTGATAGAGCAAAACAAAGTCGAACTGCTTCATATGCAAATATAGTTGAAATTATCTCCAGTCATGATTTCTAAATTTCTGTGCCCTGGACGTGGCTCTGCTTTTGGTGCTGGGCTCTGCAGATAGGACTTGAACTTAGGTGGACTCTGGGCCCACAGAAGCACAATTCTATTTTGCTGATAAAAAAACCCCTTAGTAAATGTCAATTCAGAATTAAATAGCACACCAAATCTTTTGTAAAACTACATTTAAAATGACTTTATTGAAAGATTAGGATCTGAGATACACCAGAGTTTTGTTCAATTATTAGAGTTCAGTAAGTCTGACAAAGTCAGAATGAGCCATTTCTGCCTTCTTGATCAGGCAGCCAAGATCCTTTGATTCCGTTATGTTTTAACTTTTGTTTTCCTTTAGTTATGTTTTACTTTCTGTAAAACATTCTTTTCATTACAGCCCCAGCCATCCTTCTAAACACAACAGAGCTTAAGTGCCTGATCCTCTGAAGCAGATGGAAGTATATCCGCTGTGTTTTGATCCAGCCCTTAAAAGGAAAGTAGCAGAGGATGACTGGGTTATATTGATTTTGTTTCTGCCTCACCCAGTAAGTCCAAACTCGTTAGAACAACTCAAATTGCGAAAAGGCAAGCAACTTTAGGTATGGGAATGAGAGGCCAGCCACTTGCAGGGTTTCAGTGTGTAAGGAAAGGCCTCAAAAGTGGTTCTTGAAAACATTTGTTTCAGTAACCTTAGGACAGGTTGGATGAGCCATTTTTGAAAAAGGTCAGATTTGAGACAGCACAGTGGCTCTGAACATCAGTGGGATGAAATGTGGTATTTGGAATATAACTAGGTTTGGCATGAGGCAGCTATCACCCAAAGCAGCTTTAAATAACTTGCATATCAAGGATGAACACTTTGAATTCTCCATAATGATCTACCTTTTTAAGACAATCCTGCCATTGCTACTTGATACGAAGCTATTAAGAAATGTTAGGATTTTGTTAAGGTTTCCTTTTTTTTTTGCTGTTGTTTGCTTAATTAGCTTATCGGTTATACTTGCATCTGCTGCCTATGTAGGCGTGAGGTGGGCTGCGGGCTTTTACTGTTATTAATTACTTTAAGGTCTGCCAAAAATTTGTTATTAAAAAAAAAAAAAAAGGAATTTAAAGCAAGCAACTTCAGCACTTTGAAGGATCTTAGTCATGACTTACACAGATTTTCTCCTGGGCTGCTTCTGTTGTAGTTTTTGGCTTGTAAACACAGCGTTGAGCTGGAGCTGGAGAGACCTGCCCTCTGTTTGCAGCTTCACTCCGACCCAGCGAGTAACCTGGAGCAGCTCCATTTCCCAACAGAAAATCCCTTTGAGACCCGCTGTTAATAACAGCTAACAGCAATAATAATCACATATTTGTCATTCTTAACATGAACAGAGCCAAACCTGCCAGCTAGCTGGTGCTGAAGACGCCTGTTTTTCACCGAGCTGGTGACCAAGACAAGTACTATTCAGTGTAGGTAAAGATGGGCAGAACAGCTGCTTGGCTGCTTCCGCTCCTTTGACAATTAGGGTCGTCTTTTTATGTAATCTCACTTGTCAAAATGATGCTCAAGCTTCTGTGCTCCACCTGTGGCTGCTTTGATGCACTGTTGCTTAAACTCACGGAACTTACTCAACCCTTCTCAGTTAGAGCTTTCTGCAGTGACTTTTGAAGGACAGCTTTTCCCACAAAAGCCATTAAGATTTATTTTAAATGTCTTTCCATTTTTTTTTTTGTGGAGAAAACAAAAGCAAAGTTTAAAAAAAAAAGGAAAAAAAAGGAAAAAAAAAGCACGCCTTGACGTAAACTTCAAAATTGGAAGCATCCCTATCGCCGCAGCACTTAGTGAGCAAAATTCCACAGGCTAAAGCACCGTTGGAAGCACCACCTCTACACAGCAAAGCTTTCAGAGCTGGCACTTCTGCATCCCACTGCTTGTTTCCAGCTCGGATTTGTCATTCCCTGCCTGCACCAGGGCTGAGCAGAGCAGGGTCCTTTTGTGCTTCCACCTTTTTGTGCTTCCACCCTGTCCCAGCCATGGATCCTTCCCAAGGCTCTGCCCATCCTCGGTGCCCACCAGCAGCCTCGGGCGATACCCGAGAGTGTACGAGGCTCTGGGCAGGGTTTGGTGCCACGTTAACTGCAGCCTTGTGGCTTGTGGCTGGCTCCAAACACTGGCAGAACAAGCTGGCATCTGTCTGAGAAATGCTATCAAGATGCACCTTTGTCTCCCCTGCGGGTTAGGCAGCTGTCCCGAAAACAGGCACCGAATTCCTGGGTACTCTCTAGTGCTGCCGGGAAGGGCAGAGATAAGGCTGCGTTAGGATGGGATTTAAAAAAATAGATAGCATCCAGCAAGCACCAGTCCAGATCCTAAAGAAAAATTAAAGAAAAATATTTTTGAGTTTAACAATTACTATAGAATTTTATCACAATAATCACAATAAATAATACAGTGAGTCAATTATTGAATGATTTTTACTTTTTAATTATCTGTTTGTGTACATAAAAGTATGTGAAGTGGGAGATGATAATACCATCTTCTTTTACAAGTGAGAAACATGTAAAAACGTTAAATAAATGAAAATAAATGGCCAAGGCGCGCTGCAGGAACAGAAAGAAGCTCAAGTTTTATGCATTGGGATGTTCAGCAGAGTTATTTAAAATTCATGCCTAATTAATAATAAATACATTTTACAATTAGTACTGGAGGCCAGCTGCAAAACTAAATCTGAGGACAAAATCGTTCTAGGCAAACTCAAATTGTCACAAAGGCATACATGAGCTGATGAAAAAAAGAACCTGGCAGGAGTCGGAGCCATTGAGTTGCCATGTGATGCTTTGGGCAAAGGAGTAGTAAATGAAACGCGGTGAGAGATACCTTTCTTTTAAAGACTGCTAAAATCTCGATCGCCCTTGAAGCCAATGGAAAAACAATATGCCTCCAGTTTGATCAGATTTCACCAGATAAGAAAAGGAAGGGTCTGATTCTGTTCTCCTTTTGGTCTTCTGTGGGTTTATTCCTGGTGACACCAGGAGGGCTTTCTCAGATTTATATCAGTATGAAATAGAACTCCATGCTGGTCTAATCAGGGCATGCAATTAGACATCTCAATATCTTGACTTTTAAATAATTCCAGTGGAAGTGGTGTAAAAAAATCCTCCACAACCTAAGAGCACTAAAAATCTTTTCAGTGTGCATAATCCCCACACCAGAGCATACCACTACTGTGTGAAAATGTCAGTGTGAATGAATTGTAAAGCACATTGATATTATTCTACTACCTCAAAAAATTCTTTTTCTAATATCTGATATTTAACAAAATATCATTATTATTTTCTCAACACCTTGAAAGATCTGGGTATTAACATCTGTATGTAATAATTAAAACAGCTTGTTTGGAACTTAGAATAAAACCTCAGTTATAATTGTTGCTTCTACTGGTGCTAACTGAGGAAGGGGATTTAAACATACTGTAAAATATAACTCTTCCTTTTAGAAAGATCTCAGAAAAACAGGGAAAAATAGAAAAAGAAGGGATAAAAGCAAATATTCCCTAAAATGTTTAGCTTGGACTCAAAAGACAAGAGTTTAAGGCCTGGTTCACAAGATAATTAAAATACAGAGTAATCCCATGTGCTTTATTTTACCAGTTTTAGTTCTTCGCCAAACCACAGCAAGACAAAGCTGGAGCTGCACCCAGGTATACTGGTCTCCACTTGGTGATCCCAGGACCACCGGTCCTCCCAGAGGCATTGCAGAGCATCTCTGTGCTCGCCCCGTGTCAGGATCCTCTGTCTGTTCCAGTCATCACTGGTACAGCAGTATGCAAGAAGGATGAAGCCTAAAGAAACACATTTTCTCCTTTCAGATACCCCACCTTTAGCCTTTCTTTCTAAGATTGTGCAGAAAAAGTTTTTATGGCTTTTATAATGCCTTGGTCATTGGAAATCAAGGCTGTTAGGAAATGATACAGCTAATATAGAATAGGGTTAATGAACCAATCAGTCCTCTGAACTGGGTTTTTGGTTCCCAGAGCAGGACTATGAATGTTTATAGTACATTACTCTCATCTGGAGACCAGTGACAGGTACCAGTCACTGCTACCTACAGGCCTGCCTTTCCCTCTGTACAGGAAAATTACCCTTGTTCTAGAATTCGAGGGAGGACAGTGCAGCACCATGTAAACTGCAATGTATGGGTTTATTCTTGGGCCTCCCAAGAGTAATAAGATAAAAATGAGTCATGCAAGGGTCAAATATATATGTCAGAATGCAATTCACCTGATTTCCTGCTTTGGTTGCTTTGAGTTAGGGAAACCAATGCTTTTTATTGTATGACCTTTAGTACCAGCATATATAGGGAAAGGAACTGAGAATGCTCTGCTGTGCTCTGGGCTGTGCTGGGAAAGAAGCTGGCTTTTTGCTGCTATGTCTCAGACTGAAATGTTTTTCCAGTACCACAGCTGTCCTGACTGTGATGGAAATGATGCTTGGCTCTTTGTATGGAGGACAGGGAGAGGATAACTTCACGATTACAGTGACCCTGCTGCCACCCCCTCCTGTCCTTTGGGACCCTTTAGGCATGACTTCAGATCTTTGGAGTTGGCTGCACGGTGGTAAGAAGGGACCATACACATCTCGAAGCTTTTCAGGTGTGATTTTGAATAATTTTTTTCCCTGTTTGGCTATGCTGTGTGAAAGTAGCCTTTTTTTTTTTAGATAAAGTAGGATGCAATGGATCTTACATCACATGATGTAGCTGGTTGGTCCCTCCTTTTTGTTCCTTGGCTTGCCACTACCAGCATTTACACAGGGATGTGTATCTGTGGTATATATACTCATGTGCTACTCCTGACTACGTAACACAGCCTGTTTTGGCAGGTAATTGTTTTGTCTTCGGCAAGTGTATATAGAGGTATATTGCAATCTGTTCTTGCAAAAATAAAAAGGAAATTAAAAGGAAAAGGTGCCTTGAAATGTTGTGAAAAGAGACAATTTCAGGACCTGAAAATTGTGTGAAATGAATTAGTAAGAGCCTGGGTGAGAAAGCTTTTGACAAACTGTTCCCCCAGTTCCATCCCTACTTTGTCACCATGCAGTTTGAACCTGGACAGGAGTGTCAACAATTAGAGCTCACTCTCCTTTACCTGCAGAAAATCACTATGCCTAACATTCAATTTCTGTGCCAAACTGCCTTGGAAAAAAAAAAAAAATCCCCAAATCCTGTCAGATACAAAACCAGTGCAAGGAAATGCTTTTATGTTCCTTATTTCTGCAAATGTTCTTGATCTTCCTTGATCTGCTCCCGGGTAGGGAGGAGACATGGCTTTGTTCCCTGTTTTTTAGATGCAGAAGGAGAAGCTTTCTGAAGTGAACTACCCACTTTAACATTCGATTTTTAGAGGAAACCCTCTGTGGGTGAGAGACACGAGACGAAGCAGCCCTGGCGAGGTCGGTCCCATCTTGTCCCCCTGCTGGCTCGCACAGCGGGACGGTGGTGCTGCTGCTCCTCAGAGGTCTCCAGCAGCTCTGCCTGAGCATTCCCTTCAAGTCTCATCATGTATTTCCTTTGCTGAAATCGTCAGGAGATACTTTTTCCTTTCTTTTCACAGATCCCCAGGGGGAGCCAGCAGAGGAGCTGCCGGTAGAACCGAAGAACGAACAGAGGAGGTTTTGGAGTGATGCTCCCTCGGAGCCCCCTGGACCATCCAGAGCACCATCCCTGCCCGCTGTGTCCCCTCTCTTTCAGGGACATTCGTCCTGGCAGCTCTGATTGTTTTCCTCTGATTAGAGCTGAGACAACCAGCTCAGACCTTTTACTTTTTAGGCTTAAGTGAGTGAGCTAAATTCCACTCCAAGAAATCCCATTTCCAATTCTGTACTTTTTATCTTAAGCACTGTAGCAAACTGCACTGTTGTCCAGACATGAGGTAAATTTTAATGACAGAATTAACGCCAAATCACTCAATACATCTTCAGAATTAACTCATTATCATAACACTGGAAAATAGAACATTGATCCACTCACACAGCAATCCAAAGGGTCCAATTTTATGGTCTTCTTCAGACGATTTACTGAAAGTTGTCACTATAAATTTATAAAACAAAGCACGCCAGAATGCTTCAATGTTCAGAACAGAGGGGATAAAATGAATCACAATAAAAACACATGCAGTTTAGGCATGCAAAACATTATGAAAGGCTTCTTTTCTCAAATATAGAGTTGTACATCTTCCTTCGTATTATATTTGTACACTTATGCACTCTGCAGAGAGAAATGGTTTTGACTGTAAACACACACCCATTAAAAAAAATCCATATTTAATCTTCTCCCTAGTTTTTTGGGATGCAGGGCGGGCACTGCAATATACATATGCACAGTACAGATTGTGAAGCGAGTGTTATTTTCTCCACTTTTTTGATCATCTTGAAGTACTATTTTCTCCCTCTGTTTGATCCCAAGGAAGCTGCGCTATTTTCACTTGCAGTTTACTAAACGTATGCATCCAGCAACACATCAGGTATTCATAAATCATCGTATTTCAAATAACAAATTGACAGAAATCAGCCCCCAGAGGAGTCTTCTTGTAGACTCAACAGCTCTTTACAATGAAGGACTCTATCTCGAAGCTAAAATCCACTTGAGCTTTGAACCAAGGTCAACAAATGTAAGCTTCATCAGACCAGCGTGGAAGGAGATTTCATCATAAAATCTTCTTTACTGTATAACACGCTTCTCAGATCTGATTGGCTGGGAAGACATTACACATGGTGAGTGAGGGACCTTAATTGCCCAAACTCAAGCAAGATCCATCGCATCATTCAACCATAGCTAAACTCTGGAAGGAGGAGTGTGTTGGTTTGGTTCGGATAAGAGCTGAAAGTTGTGCTCTTTCTGTGGTCAACAGGTAGCTGTGGGGTGCACTGGCCACAGCAACTCTATTCTCAGCAGAGATGAAGCCCTGGAGAAGCCTTGGAGAGGACTCCACGAGATATGGTAGAAACAGCTGCTTGAGCTAGATGTCTGCTGGAAGAGACACCTGTAGTGCAGATGGTAGGAAAACTGTAAAATATGTTCACTTTTATATTAATTCTTTTTTTGCATCCCAAGGCAGGGGAAAAAAAAGAAATTACATTGTTCTGTAATTACATTGAACAAATTCCAATTCACTAATCTGCATTCATAATTTTGACACACTGGATTTTTTAATTTGTTTTCTTTGTTTCCTTCTATACACAACGCATTCCAAAATTAAGTCGGACTTTTCAAATGAAAAAATAAATTGTGCATCAAAGGTATTACTGAGATCTGGATTTCTAGGGATGGAGAACCTACTAGAGTCCCTTGAAAATTGCTGCAAAGACTCACTTTAAATCTTAAAATGTTTAGCTTGATCTTCTAGTTATTTTACCCACTTACACGTTGGCTAAATGGACAGCCTGTTATTTAGAAGTTCCCTTCTCCAGATAGATGCTTGCAGACTCTAAGTTTAGCCCTTGATCTTTGCTTTGCTAAGAAAAAAAACACAACAGCTCAATTAGCTCTGTCTCTGCACTTAAGGGCATGATTCCAACCCTTTCATTGTTCAGTGGTATATATCTGATCCCATTCCAATTTATCAGCATCCTTCTTGGGTGGTAGCCAACAGAAAGGGGCACAGCACTGAAATAGTAGAATAATCTGCCCGTAATTAAAATACTTCCTTTTGCTTTATCTGAAGAACCCCATATCTGTTTTGGCTGCAATATCTTCAAGAGACCATGTGTTCAGCCATTATCTGTTGTGATCACAACACATTTTTTGGTGACTCCTCCCAAGACAGAGTCTCCTATATATATAACGAATTTAAGTAAACTGCAACATTAATTTGTGTCCAAGTTACCAAGATGTCCAAGTTACTGAGTTAATGAGTTAACGTAATAAGTTAATTTAAACTGGAGCTAGAGGGAGGATGAGCCAGTGAGGAAGGAGCCCAGGATGGCCATGAGGATTGAACCCCAAATCTGAAAGAGGTGGATCAATCTCCCTACTTCCCACACGTTCATTTTGTGACCTTGAACAAGTCAGATTAGCTTCTTGTTTCTATCTTCTCTACCCATGTAATGCAGATGATTATATTCCTCATAGCACCGGGGGAGTTGGGAGGATAAATAGATTAGAAAGATGAGCCAGATTATAGCTTTATTTCCATTTGCAATGTATAAATGTATATGAACACACTTTCACTCTTCTGGCCAAGCATAAAATGAAACATTTAGAAGGTAAGATCCAAAGAATTTCATTAAGAATCCATCGCAAATTGCAAATGACACCTCGTGTATTGGAATGTGAATTGTGAGCTGGGTGTTGCGGAAGTGTAAAATTATTCCATAAATTATCTATGACAAAGTCAAAAAATGTATCAGTCAAAAAATGTATCAGTAAAGCCATAGCTTATTTTTAGCTCCTCAAACTGTGCACAGCAACATGTATAATACAGAAATAATTATTCCACTGCAACATTGTGAAGTAAAAACAGAGAGACAACATGAGCAGTAAAAAATAATATTAATTTCATTAGTGAAATAGTGAAATTTCTGCCTGATGACGTCTTAAAAAGCATATTACTTAATGTTCTATTAATCGACCTTCTCTATCATACAGAGAGATTATGTGATTTTATCTCATGTATTTTCACATTTTAATATTCGTCTGGAGATTTCCCTCGTATTTCAAGGGATAGGATAGATGCATGTCTCGTACCTCATCTATCCTTCATAAAGTATGGGACAGAGTTGATTCTGCTGAATTTTACAGTCAGCTGAAGTTGAGCTTAAGAGTCTAGGAGGTCGGTTAGAAGGAAAGGTAGATGATTAGGAAGTAGAGTTGTTCGTTCCCTTTTCTCCAGCCCTTTGCCAGCTGTAGGGTGAACCTCCCACAGATGCAACTTGAGCTTCCAGCCCTGATTTGTGTTCATTCAGAGAGTTGCTCCACTGCTTTCCTGTGCACATTCCCTTACTGGCCAAGGCCCACCACCATTTGTGCATTCCCTCACTGGCCAAGGTCCTGCACCACTGGCTGTCAACAGGCATCTTGGGCCATCAGGACACATCTGAATCATAGGATCAGAGAATTGTCAGGGTTGGAAGGGACCTTAAAGATCATCTAGTTCCAAACCCCCTGCCATGGGCAGGGACATCTCTCACTAGATCAGGCTGCTCAGAGCCCCATCCAGTCTGGCCTTAAAAACTTCCAGGGATGGGGCTTCCACCCCCTCTCTGGGCAACCTGTGCCAGTGTCTCACCACCCTCATGGGGAAGAACTTCCTCCTAACATCCAATCTGAACCAATTCATCTCTAGTTTTAATTGATTCCCTCTAGTCCTATCACTACCTGACATCCTAAAAAGCCCATCACCGGCTTCTTGTAGCCCCCTTGAGATATTGGAAGGTCACAATAATGTGTCCTCAGAGCTTTCTTTTCTCCAGACTGAAAAACTCTGCCTGTCTCGGTCTGTCTTTATAGGAGAGGTGCTCCAGCCCTCTGATCATCCTCATGGCCCTTCTCTGGACACGCTCCAGCATGTCCAGATCTTTCTTGTGCTGTGGGCTCCAGAACTGGACGCAGCACTCCAGGTGGGCTCTCACAAGAGTGGAGTAGAGGGGGAGAATCACCTCGTTCGACCTGCTGGTCACACATCTCTTGATGCAGCCCGGTGTGCCTTACACACTGTTGGAAACAAGGCTTGAAACAGGTAAAGGCAACAGCAGAATAGGCAGGAGAAAACCCAGGCCTGAGGAGATGGCGCTGGGTGCCTACATGCCTGTAGGCACATTTCCATGGCCTTTAAATCATCACGGTCCCCTTGTTAAGTAATCAGGCAATCGAGCATGAACTCTATGGTTAGAAGCCCTTTGAAGGTGCTTTCAAACAAGAGTATAGTATTATGCCATTGTTAGACCAATTAAATGAAACAATGGGTTTAAATACTGAATGATTCAGTAAATTAATACCGACCTATCTGCATAAATTGCCTTGGGATACCAATAAAGGACTGTGATCTTCCAAACCCAATTGTATTTGAAAGGGTCACTCCAATTTATTTAAAATTGTCCATAGTGTCACAGCAGATCACAAAGACCTTGATGAAATTAATATCACATATCTCCTAAATACTTACAAACTTGGAAATCTCCACCCATACATGGGAACCTTAACCAAATTAACAGCACAAGGAACTGGCTGAATGTCATCCTACATTTAAAATTTTACATTCTACTGGTTCTGAATCACTACACCAATGTTACTAAAATGTGCTCGTGTGTTTGCAGTTATTCATCTTCAATTTTCTTCAATCCTAAGGAATAAGAGTATGACATTTTTCCACATTAAGATAAACTGAGTATGTTAGTCAAGTGCTACAATTTTTGCACTTCACTGTTTATAATATTAATAGCTGTGCTTTAAGAAGTGTACTATTGAACTGTCAAGAATGATTTGTTACCAGGTGTTAGCATAATTTGCCAGCTGTCACATTTTAATCATTTTTATTTGCCCAAAATCTGACACTTAACTTTAGTGGTAAATCAAGACATATAGCAGAACTTATTTAATGCTACAGTAGCTAAGGGGAAAAAAAGTCTGTACATCCTACAACTCATATTTGTATTTTCAGATAGAGAACAGATTCTGAAGTCCACTTTCGTTCATAATTCACACTGAACTGCTACTGTTCTCCACAAAAGCTTTTTTCAATTAAGTACTTGAAGCAGATGCAGCAGGATCTCATTCTAGTCCATATTAACTCATGTGAGTAGCTCCAGCGAGTAAACTGAGATCTTGTCCACAGTTAACACTGTTCTTAAATACAATGAATTCAAGATTACTCTATCATTTCAAGCTCATATCTGGGGACTAGTATGACTAAGACCCTGCAAGATTTTTGGCAGGAGTCATTAATGCATTAGCCATATCTGAACAATGAGAAGCAACTGATGAGAATACAGCAGCTTTTTACGTGAGGTTAATATTTTTTTTTATTAGTATGTAGATTTGCTTGCACTTCAGATAAAAGATTAGTGCATGAAACAGTGCAATAGATGTGTCTTGATACTAGGAAAACACTTGACTTTTCCAATAAATATCATATTTTGTGCATTCACTGTACTTGTTTTGGACAGAAATAACTTGAATAGTATAGAATAAAAGGTGATTGATTACATGCAATGATAAAAAAGTATTTATTAAGTTGCAAACAATTTTATGAGCTTCACCAACATCTCATTGAATATGATTTCATGACCCAACCTTTTCAACCTAAAAACCCCAAGAATCAATAATATGGAAATGCAGACATGTTTCTGTAGTAAAAAAAAATCTATAAAATTTAGGGCTGCGAGTGGAGAAACATCACAAAAGTGACAAGAGGAATTTCTCTTTGGCACGATTTCATTTAGAATATAATAAAAAAAAATCTAGACTCAAGATATACTGATTCATGAAACAAGGTAGAATTACATGCAGATAGAGAAAGATAGAAAAGCATGTGAATAGCTACAGAATAGGAGATATCATCATTTGAGAGCCATAAATTCAATGAAAATGGGAAATTAGAAAGACACATGGTAATAAGGGAAAACACCCTCAGAGTGCGACAGTGGTTGGTAGATCTGCACGTTCTGGTGTTCTTAAGACCAATCTTGTTGCGTTTGGATCATGGACTCAGTTTTTTATTGTGTGGGTCAACAAAATGACCCTTTGAACATGACTACAATTCTTGGCTTTAATTCTATTAAAGTGATACTGCAAATGGAATAATTACTGTTGACTCATAAAGATTTCATTCACAACACTTTGGCATTTCTTCTAAAATTATTATTGCATGCAATATTACCCTAAAATGAACCCTGTAGTGGGTATTTCTGGCCAAAGACACAGACATCAAAAAGATGTCTGAAAGCTTCAGGAGATGGTGATGGACAATCCTTCCAGTTTGTCCCAAAAAGAAAAGTGCTTTCACTCTTAAAAATAATTGTCTTATTTCTTGTTTTAATATATCTGCCTTCAGCTTCCTCTTGGTTGTTCCGATGTCTTTTCCATTAAGGATCTTTTCATTATGCCATCCCATTCTGCCCTGTGAGGGCTGCTCAAGCGTCATCTCTAGGAGCCGAGTTGTCCTCTACGATGGGGAACAGGTCCTAGTGGGTTCTACCGGAGCTTGCCCATGAAGGTGCTTCAGTGAGATCCCCTTTTAAGGGAGTGCCCTTTTAACAGGAAACAACTCAATCCTCGATTTCCCACAGGGAGATTTTTTCCTCCCTTGAGGAACTTGTGGGTTTTTCCCAAATTCTTTTCACCAGCACTGGTGTAGCTGGTGGGAGCCCAGCGTGAATTGCCACTGTCTGTGTCCTCCCCTTGAGGTCTGTCAGGAGCAGGCACCCCCTTTTTCTGGTGCATCCTCTCAGAGCTCTTGTTCCTCCACTGTGTGGAAAGCTAAATTATTTTCATTGGGATAACTTCCAAGGCACCAACCTAAATTTAGCATTCGCGGTCTCATTCCAGCTTTCTAAACACATCTCTGAATCTGACTGTATTTAACACTCTTGTTTAGAAGGGGGAAGGTTAGTGAGGGATCCAGAATGCTCTTTAGTATTTCCCTGCTCTCATAATTATTTACCTTCACATCAATCTTCATGTCATCTGAAACTTTTACAAGCCAATCATTACTGAAAATGATTAATAGCAGTAAGCAGATACCAGCAGAATACCAGCACTGCACTTAATTATGATTTCACTCTGATGACTACGTTTCAGATCCATTAGCTTGCCCATTTTTAATAGATTTAACCTGTGTTTTATTGCTATTGAATAATTCTCATTTTTAATCAAAATACTCCCAGGGCTGAGTCAGATACCATAGAAAAGTCAGAGTATGCAAGAGCTGCACAGCAACCACGCTCGTAACTTTATCAGCGAAACAGAATTGGGTTTGTTCGTTTGACATGACCCGTTTCATAAAATCATGTGGAATGACAATCATATTCCCATCTTCAGTTGTTCATCAGTTACATCTTTTAAGGTCAGGTTAAGTGACTTGGAAATACTAAGGTTGTGCGGGCTACATATCTGGGGTAAAGGCACAACATTAATACTCTTCTAATCTGTTAGAATTTCTCTAGTATTCTATGATATATTGAAAATAAGCGTTCTGCTAAGATAACCTCAACTGGCTACAGAGGTCACCCTCTGCAGAAGCTATGAGAGCTGACAATTTTACAATATTTGTATTTATACGTGTGGTTTAACATCCTTGGTAGTTACTAGATGACTCCTAAATACTTCATCCTCATATTTCTTTTGAAAGTCGGAGACATAAACGTTTATGGAGCAGTTCTCCTTTCTCTGCATCATTATTAACAGCCTTATGAACATGACTGTGAAGTAATAAACACAGGGCATTGGTAGGACTTCTTTTGTACAAAAAAAATTTTGATTTGTATCTTATTTTCCTCAGCTGTTATGAGTAGACTTATCCTAGAATTTCAGCTTTTCTTTTCAACCTCTGATACTTCTAAAGTTCTTGCACTTTCTGGTGCTTGTATTCTGTTTTTTCACATTTTATATCTGATTTCATTTAATAACTTCCATAGAAGGTACTTTTTTGCCCTTGATTAACAAATAAGCTTAAAAAAATGCTACTTCTCACTTGAATTTTTCATCTAGATGTTCTAAAATTTTTCTCTTCCCACTTCCCTCTGACAATTTTCCTGACTCTCTGAGCCCTGTGACTATCATCTCTTGACTCACTCAAAACCTAGGTTTGGGCCATCTGATACAATCATCATGTGCTGTGCAACATCAGGTTTATTCTACAATAATGACATTAAACCTATGCAGCAGAAAAAGAAAGTAGCAAAGAATATGTCTAAGAAGAGGAATTTTATATTTGTTATAAGGAAATGCTGATTTAAGAATGCAAATTTTTTGATTTACACTCATCAGTTAAATATTTCTTATTTAAAATCAGGAGGCCCTGACTGCAGCTGTTGTTTCTTGTCATCTTCTCGGGGTTGTGTGACTTTTCATGGGCAGCCATGGTGCTCGCATCCTCAGCAAATTAATTTGTAGGATTTGGTTTTCTTTGTGTTAGATATACAATTAATGTGTGGGAAACACAATGAAGACTTGGAAAAAGTACCTATAAGTGAGTTGGAAGCCAGGAATTATTAACTGAGACTTTTTACGAGATAACGTTGAGTAGGAAACACAGCTGAGAGAACTGTCAGGTTGTTGGGCAGTTCACGTGAGGAATGAAAGACAAAATTTCATCTGACAAACTACCTGTTGTGGCTGTTTTTCCAGTTCTACTTGTAACTGTAACAGAAAAAATGTTTCCTTCGACATTTTTCCCAGATTGTGACAACGGTTCAGTTAGATATGTTGAAATAATGTCGTGGCTTAGTATTTCTACTTGTGTAATGATCTCCCATCCTAATGATCTTTCCATTTGAGAATTTTTGCATTTTGCAGAAGTTGCAAAATCTGACATATCTCACCTTGAGAGGAAGAGCTGAGAAACAAAGGAGTCTGCGGAGGCTGGAGAAGACTAAAGGGAGGAATGGAAACAGGTATCACGTTGAGGGCAGGATTGATGTCTTCTCCATGTCTACCACTACCAACAGGTTGGTGATAACCAGAGGCTCTTAGAATCGATTCTACAACAGCAGTGCTGAGGGGGCGAAGAGCAGATAATTTATGTGACCTCTGAAGATAAACCCAAAGTCCATTTCAAACCAATATTCTGTGATTTCATGTTGCACCTTGAAAAAGTTGTTTTTCCAGGCCAAAACCAATGGGAAATCCAACAGGGAAAATTATTCGAAGGCTGAGGGACATTTATGGCCAGTCACAAAAAATTACATGCCATAAAAAGCTAGGGAATATATTAAATATGTCATTATATTTATTATAACAATTAAAATAGCAGAAGCTTAATAACTAATGAACCTGGAGAGAACTTTGCTTTCAAATAAATTTGGTGATAAAGAATTATTTTTGACAGCAGCATTTTTCAGGGACTACCTAGTACTGTTGTAGCTATTTGTTGTACTTAATAAACAATGAGAAATATATCTTCTTGCAGGAGAGTAGCTTAAATGCGTGTTGTGCAATCTTCTTGAGAAATTGTAGCCAAGACTAATTAAATGATTCTAATTAAAATTGTGTAGATAGGAAGGAAATTAATGGCTTTATTTGTACTATTTGTTTTTTTCATTGTCAAGTGTACTGGATATAATTGCAGTGCAAAGAAGAAATCATCGAAAATTATTTTTTTACTTGGTTGATTCCCCGTTCCATCAATTTATTGCAAAGGCTTCATTTTCTCTATCTTTAGAGAGAAACAATGCTGGCAAACTGTAAAACCTCAACAAAATTATTTTCTTGTTTGGAGCTGTTAGATGGAGAATACATTTATTGAACAAAATAAAGGTTAAGCTTCAATTAAGCATTCTAAATATATTTAGTGAGCTATTGAAAAACCATAATGTCTCAGCCCACATGGTTCACTGAAAGCTCTGAACAAAATAAATTATAACAGAAGCAGAAGGAGTACTCAGATGTTATGCCTCTAACACATGACTTACAAAGGAATGCAGTATTACTCCTACCACCTATTATGTATGGTTTGTATCAGATAAAGGAAAAAAAAAACCCCTTTTTTCTTCTTTTTTAACTGCAAACAGACTCTCATCCATAAAAGCAGGAAACCACCTGACTTTTATTCTGACTAAGGTTTACATTTCATTTGTTCAGTTGGGACTCTTCAGATCCAGGGGACAATGAATCTGATTGTAGGTCTCTGGCTCACATTAACTCGTTCAGGTGTTTGGTGTGCCTGGAAAAATTACATCTGAGTTTCATGCAGGCAAGCTATGGTTCTGCAAGCAGCTTGGAACAGCTTGGAACAGTCTCACTTCTCCATCACAGGTGGCCCTTCATCAGAGCTCCTTGGTTACCCTCCATCAGCAACCCCATGCTCCACTGCACCAGGGAGGGCTTTCCTCTGAGGAGACCCAGCACTGCTCAAGGAATTGCTAATTCATTTTAATGAGTTTAGAGAGAGGCAGACTTGTTTGAGAATTTCATTTCAAGTAAAAGACATGGAAAGGAGCGATTCTGAACTTCATGAGCTTAAAATATGTTTATGTCTGGCTGGAATGTGCTCGTGAAATTTGTTTCTTTGACATGTCAACATTTTCTGCAGAAAGCAGATGTTCCTTGTGGAAATTTCTGATTAATCAAAAATACAGTTTCCTTTTTAAAATTAGTTTCAGTCGAACAATTTTGACAACTGAACCGTAGCTAAATCCTTTACGCTGAAAATAAAATCTGTCTTTATGGTTTTGTCTAAATGTGCTTCCGCAATGCCATATACAAACTAACTTTTATAGCCTTGATAAGTGGAAATACGTGGGAAATGAGAGCCTATTTGAAAATTCTTCCATCAGAGCCATTTGTTAGAGCTAGCTAGACTAATGGCTTATTTTCTGCCTAAATCAGAGAGACTAATCTGTAGCTTTAAATCCGAACAAAAAGAACTCTACTGAAATGTAAGATCTTGAGTAAAACAATTTTATTTAAAGGTGGGAGACTAATCATCCTTCTCAGTGAGTGCTTTTTCTTTCCCTCTACTTTTCTTCAACTCATAAATGCCAAACTGCTCAGTGAAGATCCCACTGTTCCCCCAGTCCTGATGGTGTGGCAATGTGGTTGGCCTCAAGAGCTTTCACCTTGTCTCTGGGGCTGCGATAGCCACCTCAAGCTCCAGACCTCTTCAGAGACAAGCAAAATGAAAGAGTGAAATACGAAGGTAAAGGCTGCAAGCCCCTCTCAGGTGTTTTGGGCTTGCTACGATGAGGTCTTGTGGGAGAGATGTGTCCCTGCCCGCAGCAGGGGATTGGAACTAGATGATCTTCAAGGTCCCTGCCAACCTTGACCATTCTATGATTCCATGATTCCATGATTCTATGATTGATTCTATGAAATCATTTCATGTAACTATGACCCTTGGCCATGCCCCACATGCACCAATCATCTGGCAGTGCTGTTATAGTGGTTTATACTGGACGTCCCAGAGCCTCTCTCTGCTACATGCAGTAAGTTGGGTCCTATGCACGGCCCACAAGGCTGTGACTGGAGAGCAAAACATCTGGAGGTGAGACCACGATGTCTTCCCTGCACACACTTTAAAGATTTGTCTTCATAACTGGTATGGCCCCACGGACTGAGTGCTCCTTCGTGGCTGGGGTGGGCCATCACCGGTGTGCTCCTGCTGTGCATCGTCCCATGTGGCACTGCTCAGAGGGACCCAGCCTGCACACGCAGCCTTGGATCTGCCTTGGACACATGTTCCTAGCTAAAATAATAATATAGATACACTCAAAGCCCTCATAGTCTCCACTTTCCTCCAGCTGCAGTGTTGGTAAGTTGACTATTTAATCATTAGTGTCATGTTGTATTGGTGCAATCACTGTACTACCAGTAGCTGCAATGCTCTAAGGATATAACTAGAGTAAGTTCAGCAAAGACAGTGTTTTTTATTAGATCAACTGATATAGCTGAAAGAAAAGTACACAAGATCTTTGCTTTCCATGGGAGGCTCTCTCTGAATGTGAAATAGAGGTCTTCTGTTCCCATCAAGGTATTCAATATGCTTCCACAGATTAGAGGTCCTTGATCTGGATGAGTGAGCCCCACACCTTGAGTAATTTGTCAAGTTGCCAACAGACAAAAAAAAAATCCTTTGAAAGTCTCAAGAAGGTGGCCATGGGTTTGTGTTACTCGCTCTTTGTTACTTGAGTACAAAGGTAATTTATCAAACCTGGTGGTGTTCTCCTATTAGTTAAAATTATTGTGCTAAAAATCTTCCTACTGGCAAAAGAGTGTAAGTCCATAGTGCACACAGCCAGGAGCTGCTCAAGAGCAATGAGATCTTACTCCTTGCTTGTTGGGAGTAGCTGTGATGAGCTGCAGTACTAGGAGCACACAAGTGCTGGAAAACACTTGAGTGAAAACATGACTACACGATCTTCCTAGTTCGGCTGAAGAATCTGCAACAACCAATTTGCTTTACAAAATTGTACCCACTTAATTGCTTGAAAACCGTCCAAAAATAAAATTGAATTCTCTTTTTTTCTTTTTTTTTTGGCTTGGTTTACTAATCCACTTGCTACTCACCATTCTTCAGCGAATACTTCATAGCAGCCAGCTTCATCTCGGGTGTGGTTTGTAACTATCCGTGGGGAGTATTGCTTTAAGCATTCATTATTCACCACTCAATATCAAAAGTGGTTGATTTGACACCTGGGTCAAACTGAGGCCTTAAAGAAGCCATCGACCACCTTTTTCATGATGTCAATTTTAAAGAATACCCTCAGTTCTAAATTGTGGCCATAGTCCAGCAGATGCTGTTAGACTAATAGAGTTAAGAATGCTCTGCATTTAATACAAACCCCAAACCAACTGTTTTGGAGGAAAGAAAGGAACCTCATTTCCTAGATGGATGAGGATAAGAGCAACCTATAAGAGAAAAAAACTCCCTGGTGCTCAGGAAAGAAGTTCTGACGACACAGAACTAATGGGCCAACACACCTTGCTGTGGGATCACCTTCCTTTGACCCACCTGGGAACTTCTGTGCCATTCATTGGTTCGCTGGCTGATTCTGAGAAGGGAACAAAGATGGTTCAGAAGAAAAACTGGATTTCCTTAAGAGCCCACGTTGCTTTTCCTGGCTTCTCTGAAAACATCAGAGCTAACATTACTGACTGCATGGCTGCAAGAAGAACAGCAGGGGTCAGATAAAAGGAGGACACTTGCTTTGAATTGTGTCTTCTCCCTTCTGACCCCCCGCCCTTACTTTACAGCAATATTGCCCAGCACAGTGTTTTTTCCTTCTATGACTTTTTTCTCTGATACTTGATGACAGAAAATAGTATATTATAAATACAGCAATCTTCCTGTTTTCCTATCGAGCAAGAAAAACACAGAAAGAATGCAAAACTTGCAGGATTAGGGATCTTGATATTCTGACGGAAGCTTTGTGTGCTATTTGCTGCACCTTGGGTTTGGTGCCTCTGTGGGGAAGGGGCAGTGGGATAACTAGGGGATACTGCTGTGTGCAAAAGTAGGAAGCTGCCTGTGTATTAAATACGAGGAAAATCAATGCAGTCCAAAGGTTGCCTCCAAGGAAACAAAACAACATTTCTAAATATGCTTCTCTTGCTTCTTTTTGCCTGAAATCTCTGGTAGTTTTGCTAAACCACCTACTAGAAGATGATAGATTTAGCCCATGCAGGCTGTTGTCTCCAGAGCCCCTCACTGCTCATCACTACCTTGGCCAGGGGTCATTGCCTCTTTATACTCTGGCCAAAAGACTTGTATGAGATCTCCCAAATCTATTTGGGATCAGGATGAGCTGAAATGGGAAGTAGGAAATAGGTTTTTGGACCCCAGCACTGGTGGGACAGAGGGAGAAAGTGGGGTGGGGGAGGCAGGGAGGGGCCCAGGTGGCAGCACAGGAGTGAGGGGACATGTAAGAGAACCCACAGCCCCATGCACAGAACATCTCCAGGGATCACGCCCAGCACAGAACTAATGACAGGATGGACAGGTTCTGAATCAGGGATAAAGGGATCCCCACACTGCACCCAGTGACTGTATTTATCATCCCTTTTCCCTTTAGACACCTTCTCCCCAGTGCTGGGGCTAACTGGAAGTTGGGAATTTGTTTCAGCCTTCCCAGTTGTGAGGGTCTGGGCAATGGGGATGGCTGCAAGGACCACCCAGCTGCCAAAATTCGTGGTCATGGCTTTGCGTGAGCACTTTCCTACGGATCTTCCGGGTAAGAATGAAGTGCAATGGAGAGAAAGCAACCCAGAATCAATTTCTTTCCATCACTTTAACTTATTTGACTAGAGAGTTGTCTAAATACAGATTCAAGGACTCTGAAATGTTTCTTCATGGCTTAGCCTCAGAGCGAATTTACGTTTTGTTGCGTGGAACATGGATGGTGAAAGTGAGAGAATAAAGAGATACCAGCAAAACAAATACACAGATTAAAGCAGCCTCAACCTCACAGTTCAGAACGGGCCTCTGTTCATATGCAGCTCACAGGTTACATAAATTCTCACAAGCATTTTTAATACAGATGACATATCACCCAATTACATAATTACATGATGCTTTGTAAAGGCTCAGTGATTTGAGGGAGCTAAAAAATTCTCTGGCAAGCTCTGTGTGATCGTAAGCTTTAAAACTCTGGAGGGATTGCCACGTTCTATATATGTTTTTGTCAGGTTTTTAATTTGATATTTCCCTAAAATCATTAGAGTGTAAAGGGTTATAAAGTAGGAAACACGGGGTTCTGGTGAGTTATTTTTGGGGGGTTGTTTGTTTTTTTTGGTAAATGCAGCCATCTAAAACAGGCTGCCAAAATAAATGTTAGTTAAATTTCACATGAAAGGCAAAATTCACATTTTTCTCTGGATAAATACTTCCAGGACATTAAAAGTGTTAGGCCAGAATAAAGAAAACATACTAAATGGAACAAAGTCCATCAGGAGCAGAAATTAATATTACAAAATTATGTTACAATACAATTTGGCATTTAATCAATTTAACTTGGGATAAACACAACTTAGAAAAAGTTAGTTTTGTAAAGATCATGCCATACCTTGTGGCCTTGCTAAGCGATTAACTTGTGTGAATAACTGTTACAGGGACAAGGACACTGGCTGTGGAAGACCAAAGTGCTGGCAAAAGCAAAATCTCTATTATTCAAGTGTGGCCAAGTCTCTTCTGTAACTTTTAATGGTATAATAATGTTGGTTTTCTATGCCACACAGTCACGTACTACACCTCTGCAAACAGCTGCTCTTTTATAGTCCTAAAAATGCCTGAAGACGAGATTCCTACATACTATGAGTCTCCCGAGTAATTAACTCTTAGATGGCACAACGCCTTGAAACCAATACATTTGAACAAATACACATTTGTGATGCATGAGCCTGTAAACACAAATCCATTCTCTTATTAATACGAGAGTGCACAGGAACAGGGTAATAAGCACCTCAGAAAATTAAGTGCCTTGTTCCTTGTAACGAGGCAGTTGACCCCCGGAGGGGCTACAGCCAGCATTGCCCACCGCGTTCCTTGCATCCTGCCCAGCGGTGAGATAAACAGGCAGGCAGGTGTTGAACTATCTGTGTGGAAGATGGTCGTTGTCTGCTTTAACTGGTAGGTTAATTAGCACTGGAATTAGCAACTTAGTTTGGGGTGGGAGAAGAGGAGGGTTCTGATTAATGGATTCATTGTATGGAGTTACATACTTCAGTAGATGCTTGCCTCCATGAAACCCTGAAATGACCCATTAAATCATGGAATAATAAAGTGGTTTGAGTTGGAAGGCACCTTAAAGGTCGCGTAGTTCCAACCCCCAGGCCATGGGCAGGGGCACCTTGTGCTAGACCAGGTTGCTTCAAGCCCCTTTCATCCTGGCCTTGAAAACCTCCAGGGAGGGGGCATCCACAGCTTCTCTAGGCAACTTGTTCCAGCATCTCAGCACCCTCGCAGAAAACAATTTCTTCCTAATATCTAATCTAAATCTACTCTCTTCAGTTTGAAACTGTTACCCCCTGCCCTATCACTACATTCCCTGATAAAAGAGTCCCTTCCCTTCTCTTCTGTGGCCCCCTTTCAGTATGGGGAGGCCACTACTGAGGTCTTCCCAGAGCCTTCTCTTCTTGCCTGATCCTAAATGATTGAAGGTCCCCAACCTGGCTGCTCACCTGACAGGCACCCTGCAAAATCCTCAGCCCCTTCTGTCGCCTCTGATTTGGGGAACGAAGCCGTTCACCATGCAAGACCTCCTGCAGAGTTTCAGGAGTCATCTTCCTTGCTGCTGTGATGGGCTGCAAAGAGAAAAAAAAAGAGTTGATGTTCTACCAGGGAATACATTTTCAAATATACCACCTATTGAGCCACTTCCTGCCCTAAGCTTATTCCGTTACCTCATCCTGGAACATGCTACCAGTAGAGCCGAAGGACTGGCTTCTCAGCAGGTATTAAAACACTGCCATTTTCATGATAGATCAGGGAAAACCTATTTAGTGAAGCAGATACAGGCTCATTAGTCTACAGGAGCTTAATTTGCTGATGGGTGTGCTGCAGAGCCCTCACTGAACTGCACCCACACTCTCCCCGGCTCTGCAAGACAGAACAAGTTGTTGGCTTGTACAATACCCTGAGCATGAGAACTGTTAACATCTGAGAGACCATAACACCCAGGACACACTTAACCTTGCCTCCAAGCCTCGCCAGCACTAGACTTTTTAGAGAAATAAAAGTGAGATATCGGGAGGCGCTCGATAATACTTTGTAACCCAGATGCGCTTCTGTATGTGTCTGCTATGGCGAGTAGGCAGTAGCTACCATGATTTCTACGGTTCCTGATGTTAAAGTATTTCTGGGTTGATTAAACAGGCAGACCTGTAAAGGTGTCTGTAAAACTGAGTTGCATCTTGTATGGCTGCAGCGCCTTCATGTCTTCTCAAGAAAGCTGAATTTTACTGACAAGTGCATGTCACACTTCCATATCTCACATTGATTCTCCATTAATCTGCATTTCCTTTAGCGCTTTAAAGGGAAGTTACACAGAGCTACATGGTGTCCTGATTAACACCTGAGTGCAGAAGCATTTCTGGCGTGCTTGATTATTAATAGAACAAGTGTAGTTAATTGCATTGGTTGAATCGTCCCTGTCACTGATTAATGACTAAGTGCTCTCCTTGTATTTTCAGGATCTTCTCAGACTGAAAAAGCAAAGCACAGAGTTAAACGTGCTCTCTGAAAGGATTTTTTATGATAAAGACAACTGTTTGGAAAGAAGAACATTTGATATCTTATTATAGAGTGTAAACATACACCATCTAAAATTAAACAGTTTTAGTCTTGATTTTTGTTGCAGTCACAGCAATGTGTGACTGATGCAACTCAGTGGGATACGAAGTGCTTTCTGAAAGATTTAATACAGTGTTTCTCCTATGACTGAATTTAATCCAACTACATTTAAAACAATGCCATGCCAGTCATGAAAATAACTGCAAAATGTGGGAATGAAAGTATTCTGTAAGATGCACTTATGCTACAGCAGCTCCTTATGCAGCCTCCCTTCTCAATAGTTCAGTATATGTTAATACCATCATCTCTCTTTGAATTTGAAATCTTGGGGGAAAAAAAAAGTGAGTAAGTTCTATACAGCGCTGCTGTTATTTTGATTTGTCTACATCCACATTTTCAACAATTGCTCTCACTATTGAATGGTCTTTATACAGCCCTGACAGAGTTAAGTACTTGTATTTTTAGAGGTGCAAAGAAATCAAAATAGCAACAGCAAAAACCCGAGTAAAGAGCATATAAGCCTGTGATACAGGGCACAAGGTCTACAGAAAAAACATTGTCTGCCGAAGAACTTAATACATAATGGGAAATACACTGAATGAAGGAAAATGCAGGCCAGAGCTAACACAATTGCATCAATGCCACAGAAACAACCGAAAAAGAAAGGTGCCATTGACACAGCATACGGGATCCACAGAATTCAAGAGTCAGTGTGCACTGAGAGAAGGAAACACAGCCTCAGTGGTGTTCTTGTTAAATTCGATGGAAACATTTCACCAGATGGACAATGAACCACTGCCATTCAGCAGCAAGTTCTACTTTTTCAGTGATTATATACACGTCTGCTGAGCAGCCATCGTTTTAGACCATAGTCTGGCACATCATTACGTATCTCAGCTGCTGGATAACAGCCGGGCCAATCATTTCACCAGGGAGAAATTCAGCACCAGAGGCTATAGAAGTTTCTTTTTGTCTTTTGAGTGGTCCCAAATACACAGTTGCATTAGTGTGCAAAAATTGTTATTTCTCAGACCAAAATCCAAGCCTTCTCTTCCTCCCCAAAAGGATGCCCTTTGTGCATTTCTGTGGTACCTTGTTAATTTTGGTTCCTCAGCAGTGTGCCGGATTATAGGAGCCACGTGACAGCGAAGAAACTCAAGACAAATGTCAAAAGCTCAGCAGAGAATGACTCAGAGGGTTGGAGGAAGTGGGTGGAGAATTACCAAGTTTCCACACATTTATCAGGCTTAGTCATAATCTAGTTGCTGAGAAGCTAAACTATGGCAAAAAGTGGGGAAAAAAAATAAACGTCAAGATGTGAAGTTCCGCTCCAGGTGCTTCAGCAAGTTGAAAAAAAAAGAGACCTAAAAAACTGAGACCTTGTGGCAGCTGTGAAACAGAGGTGCAGAGAGCGGCAGGGGGTTCTGAATATCTGTTAGATTAAGAAGGTTAATCTCATCATGCATTGGGCTAAATGAAGGGAGGAGTGCTTCACCCACTTCAGACTTCATCTGGGGACAAGAAGTGACCAGTTGTTTGGCTCAGTATGACACAAGAGACTGTTTCATTCTGATTTCAGCAGTGTCAAGCTGATGAGTGCTGGCATCCACAAACACTTCTGAAGAAAATATAGTTCTTACAGAAACCACGTTGAAGAAAATTTCTATTCAGCAAAAAACCCCCAAACTTTCTGTCACAAATTTCTTAGCATATGGGTTGGTCCTCATTACTTTCCTTATGCCTTTTGATATTTTTTTTCATTGGAAAATCAATCTACTACTTTCTGAGTGGTTTGGGTCATTGGTTGTAAAAAGACTTTGCAGTGCAAATTCAAGATTTAACATTTTCATTTATACAGCCCTATAGCCATAGCTTAGGCTTACCTGCATAATTTCAATAATTTATCACATTTTCACGTAACTGACGACAGAACACATTACACAATGCAAAGGTGTTTTGTTTTTTATTAAATGAATTCTAAAAGCCATCAAGATGCCACAAAAAGACAGAGAGATACATTTTATCTTTTATTGGCCATCTGCCATCCCTGGGATGGTAGTCAATAACGATCTGTCAAACAATTAACACAGCTAATAAACAGTCACAAAGTAACCTAATTTGCCAACCACTAGTAGCCACCAGTTGGAAATTAATGTACTGTAGCTATTGGGTACCACACCTGACACCCAAGCAGATGGAAAGGAAGCATGATATAAGGGATGATGATTAATGAGGAAAACGACATGCAGCGTTAACAAGTATTTAGACGCAAAAACCCCTTTCTCCTAGGTACAGGGATGCGATTAGTACAGAAAACACTTTGACTTACAAGGGAAATAACTTCTTGCTGCAAGAACTGCTGAGGTGCCCCATAAAGCCACCACTGTCCATATGCCTCTGCTATCCACGGCGTAGTCTGGAAATGTTACATTTTTTTTCTGCTGACACCGAAATTTTCAATTTCATCTTTTCAGCAAAGAGAAGAAGGGTGCAGAATGCTAATGAAGTGTGTGAAGTCCATGATCAGGGCCTCTCAAACTCCAAAGAATTCTCCTCTGGTTGATTTTGAGCTCTGAAGGGGCAGTTTTGGTAACCTAGCCTGGCTTTGGGAGAAGTACAACTTGCAGAACTTCACCCAACAAGTCTTTCATCAAGCCAATAACTTCTATTTGAGCTACAGCAATATGTGACTATTTGAGAGATCAACCCATGTATCACTTACAAATTCCAGATAGATTTTTGAAATCTGTGCTATAACGACCTGAATCTTTACAAGTTCAACCTCACGCCACATATTGGACTCCAGCTGGGGAATGGCACACACCTGCCTATTTGCGAATAAGTCATTTGTTAAAGATGTTGTGTGGAATAGACTTAATTTGGGGAGAACAAAAGGATAACGGAATTGTCGATATCGCCACTTTTCTCTAAGCTCTCTGCGGGGTTCTGAGAGCTGAGAGAGCGTAATTTCACCATATGCATGCAAAGAGATCAGGGATTAGTGTCATGCCTTAAATTCACGAAGCCTGCAAAATTCAGAAGAGATGCTCAAAAAGAAAGGGAAGCTTAAGCAGAAAAGAAAAACAGTGGGCTTTGGTTTTACAAAGAAGATGACTTCTTTAACGTTGGGATCAGACAAAACAGAGAAATTTTATGTAACACTACATTGGGAAAAGGAGTGTTTGTCTCTCTTCTGTTTATGAACCACTTAAGCTTCTCTTCAATTATCCAAATGCATTAGTGAAGGCAGACAAAAAAATCAGCGGCAAATTCAGTCTCCATGAAGCGCTTTTTAATTCCCGACTCCCTCTTCCTGCATTCAAACACAGACAGCTGCGGCTCAGGGCTGAAAAGATTCCACACTTCTGAAATCCATGGAAATTGCTGAGAACTTCATGGGAACTGCTCCCTCCTGTGGAGCAGCTGCTGAGCCAGAAGCAGCTCGCCCACCGCCGGCGATCGCAGCCGTGGCTGCAGCCACCGCCCAGGGTCCAAGGGTCACCTTTGTCATCAATTCTACGTGATGGCCAAGGGACTCAACGGCCATCAGTGGGTATGAAGGTCCAGTTGCTGTTCTGGGAAGGGCCATCACCTCTAGATGGAAAGATCACTGCCGTAGCACCCAATAGCAGGCAGGTGATGGAGAAAGGAAAAAAAAATAATGAAAATGTGACAGCAAAATGATTAATTCCACTGCCAGAATTATGCAAAATCATTGTGTTTGCCAAGTCTGGAGGGGAATAGATGGGGCAGTGTATGCCTTTCAGAGACAGGGCTGATGTAGTCAGAGCAGTGTGGGGCTGTGTAAGCCTTGCACTGAGTTTTGAGGTTGGTTTTGCCTTGTTAAAGGCTGGACATAAATTGCTGTAAAATGAAAATACCAGATTCAGCAGCAGGGTTTTGTGGCATTATTCTTGTCTCATGGAAGTCACATTGAAACTGCAGGGACAGGTGGATTGCAGTGCATCCAAGGGCACGGTCACACACATCCCCTGGTGGCAATGCTCTCCTGCCCTCCCATACAGTCCAGCGAGGCCCTGTCATGTTCATGAGAATACAGGGTGGTTCAGAGAGCTGGCTAAAAATACCTTAATTTAAAAAAAATAAAATAAAATAAGTCACAAATCCAGTGTTTCCATAGCACACATGCACTCCCTTAATAAATGAGTTGCTCTGTGCCAGAACGGGCCATGGAAAGTGAAGTGGGACTGACCTTGCCATGGGAGATGCTGTGTCAGAGCATCCTCCGCTCGTTCCATGCCGGTTTGTTCCTGCACACCCAGCACACCCAGCCTGCGGAGCGGGGTCGGCACTGCCACATCTGCTCACACGAGCCGAGTCCAGGCACCGGCCACTGCAGCACAGGACTCGCTCATTCATCTCCTCCCCATCTGCTCCCTCCCCACCCCGTCGCCAGCCCGTGCGGTTGCGGCTGCCGTGATGGTGTCCCGGCCGACACGGGCTCCTGCAGACGTTTCACTTCATCTCTCACATCAGTGAACATCCTTAGAGAAGTCTGTTACGTGCTTATGCTTTTATTGGTTTGTGTCTGTGCCTTGGGGAACGGGGCACCTGCCACCGAGCAGCGTGGCAGGGAAAGCCACAGCGAGGAGTTCGACTGATAAGAAGCCACATAATACAGACGTGCAAAAAAGGTCACCTTCAACCTCAATAGCCCGTCCTGTCTTATCACTTTTAAGACTGTGCATGATACCAGATGAGACTGGTTTGTGAGTGCAAATATGTTTCATGGAGGTTAGAAATGCCACTGAACAGAAGGAAGTTGTCTAATCACATGAAATATGTCATTACTGGTGTTAATCGGGACTTCATACATGCTCTTGGGTAGATTTTCTCCACCCTAAGTGTTCTCAGTCCTTCACAATGCATGACCAGCAAGCAGGTCCTACTTTAGTGGGTTCAAAGGTAAACTGGACAAATCAAAAGGAAGGACAAAGTAAAAATAAAGATATCGTGAGTTGAAGCAAGGTACTGTGGGTTTTAATTAATTTTAAAATTATTTTTTCCACTTTCCCTCCCCTTTTGCTTTCCTCCTTGAGCAGCAGTTAATCAGCACCTTTGAGCATTCATTTCCTCCATTCCAGAAACTCTATGGAAAAGACGAAGTTTATAGGGAGAAAAAATAATAAAAAGTAAAATATACGATACTGGCATACCTGTGCCCAACAGCGTAATTTCTAACTTATTCCTGCTCTTGTCAATCAAAAAATGCAAATTCGGAAACATGTGCAAGAGGCAGAATAGGTGAAAACTTAGTAAAAATATCTTCTCAGAGGCAATGAAGAGATCGTCCTGTCTCTGCCCCATAATCTAGCAAAATAGTCTAGATAGAGTTAAAAGAAAGCAAAGCAATTGGATATGCAGGCGACCGTGGTGTGGGCGGCTGGGTGAGAGAAGCAATGGTGGCAAACGCAAACGCTTGTAGACACACACAAATGATTGTGTAGTGGGAGCTTTGACAGACCTCTGGGACAGGCTGTGAAAGAAGAGGCAGGGTTGAAAAAGACTCTTGAATGCTGACTGGGGAGGATTGCATTTATTTTGACATGAAGCGAAATGGAACGATTTCAGGGAAGATGTTTGTTCCTGGGGAGAGTCAAGAGCTTTCTCAGTACTCAAAATGTCAGAAAAATGCCAGAAACAGGCCTTTTTCAGTGCTGAAAGGCACCGAAGCTCAGTTTCTAGACTACCTGAATGAAGAGGAGGGTTACTTCTTGTACCAGCCATGAAGTTTTAGGGTCTGATGGACCAAAAATCCAGATGACTGGGGAGATTTCTGTGATTTGAAATGGAGTATTTCTTAAAGCAACACACTCCTGGAAGATGCATGATATTGCTACTCCTTTGTCAGGGCTGTAACTAAAGAAATAGACTCTCTCTGGGTATTTTTTTTAAATGAAATTATACAAAACCAGAAACAGAGACCAATGGTGTATTTTCTCCACTATTCTGAATGAAGAACATGGACATCCCCCAATTTCTCTGCAAAGCAGAAAACAGCCAGTGCAATAAGATACTTCTCATAAGGGTGTATGAAGCTGTTGAAGCTGAGGTCTTGGCTAGGAGGTTCTGTAAAAATGAAAAATCTAAAAAGTAAAAACTCAGACATTAAGATAGAACAAAATGTAGGTGGTCAAATATAAAAAGTCACTAAAGAAATAACTCCCTGTGGACTGGAAAGTATCTAGTTGATCCTATTATTTAAGAAAAGTCCTAGGTGTTTGCAAAAAAAAACAAAAGAAAAAAAGAAAAGAAAATCAGAAAACTTTGCATGATTTTACAGAGAAAGTCACCAAAACTTTTTGAAGATCAAATAGATCAAAAAAAAAAAAAAAGAAGAAAGTCTACAGAATTAAACACAGTCAACAAGATTTCAGAAAAGAAAGGTCAGGCTTCAGTAAGTTTTGCAAATTCTTCAAAAGCAAGAATTGCCCTGAGGGTTGCAAGGACCAAATGTTCAGGTTTTCATAAAGACGTTACTAAGGGCTCATCCTGGGAGTAAATGTCTAAAGTGTGAAACCATGGAGTCAGAAAAATTTTAAACAGATGCCATTTTACAGTGCTTTCCTCTAAACTGGTGGAAGAAGCAGTTACTGCCTTCAGCAGAGTGACAAATGGCAAGAGACATGGAAGTAGAAAGCAGAACTCTCCAAAATTGAAACAGATAATAGTAGCAAACAAATATCTTAGCTGTATATGGTGTGTTCTTCCAGACTTTAAAAAAAATCAGTGAATTTTGGTTTAATTTGTACTTGTCAGGCTGTGGGATTTGGCATAAATTTCAAATACTTATCAGGTCTTATGAGCCCAGATCACTTGAGCATCGTGATCAATATCTCTCATATATGAACTCAGAGCTGGATGGAAAGAATTGTGATTTAATTGAAGTTTGGGGTTTTTTTCCATACTGGAATATGGCAAAACCAAATTCTAACCAAATAATGGCCTGAAACAAAATCGGATCATGTCAAGCACATGGTCATCTAATTTTAAGTTTTCTTTATTCACCTGATCCTTTCAAATTTCAAATGGAAAGGCAATCTGAAATTAATAAAATAAATATTTTACTCAGAGCATGGAGTGGGATGTTTCAACAACTTCAAAATCCATTTTTTCCAGAACAGGGAGATTTTTCCATGTCTTTTTGTCCTCTGTAGAATTTTTTGATGAATTGGCACTTCTATTTAAAAAAAAAAAAAAAAGTGTTGGCGAGTTCTCAATCTGCTCTACACAAAAAATCACGAAAGCTTCAAGATAACGGCTGGCAGTCACGGCATCCGTTATTAGATCTCAGCCTTCGGCAGGGATTTTGAGGCATATATAAAAATACTTAGTTGAGAGGAGGAGAACGTTTGATCAGCAGCAGAAAGAATAGACAGAACAGAAACCAGAACAGTGAATGCTGGGCTCCAGGATGAAAACAAGTCCCACACCAAGCACGATGTGGACTTTCAAGGAATGATGATGTCCGTCAGTTTGCCAGGATGAGCTGCTGGAGACCCAAGGGCAAAGGGCCCATGAAATAACACAGAGGTGGTTCAGTTGGGCCTTAAACCTCTAGTTGCTACACACTCAGGTCACTGAAGATCTTGCAGAAGTCATGGCATGATATTTCTTGAGCTGTAGGGAGCTCCAAACCAGCTGTGAGAGCTGTGGGAGGCAGGCGAGGAAGGTAAGGATATCCAGGGGGAGATGGTTTTCCAGCAGCTAAATCACCACCCAGAGGAAGGTCAACAGAATGTAAGGGATGGAAACGGGCCTTCAGAATGCTAATTAGTGGCTTTAAATGTTGAAATTCTCACAGGGAAATACTAAGAGAGAAAATTTCAGACAATGATGTGCTCCTTGGACAAGGACTAAAGAATATTTATCATAATACAACAGACCACTGGAAAAAAAAAGCAAAAAAATTGTCTGTATATAAAAGAGACTCTTATTTATGCTTCAAATATTTCCAGTACTGAATTTTTCTTGGTGTAGAACTGCAGACAATGTTTTGAGAATCATTTTCAAGGCACTTGTGGTTTGAGAAGCATCAGTTCAAAAGATCCCAGTGGGTGACCTCTTACCCTGGCTTTTCCTTAAGAGAAATAAAATAAAGTAAAGCTTGCAAAATATAACTTGCCAGAAAAGTCCCTGGGAAGCAAGAACTGGTAGGAAAATCACGTAGTTAAAGGCAAGGGAGCAGTCCAAGAATATTGCTGCCTCCTTGTTGACCTGAGCTCCTTTTTGCCTGCTCTGCCCAGCACAGGCTTTACCTTTGCCTCTGATGGATACAGGAGTGTGAGCAAGCAAAAGGGAGCTTATTTTGGGAACTCAGATTCAAGCCTTAGCATGCAGGAGAACTGGGAATCACTGGGCAGAGGATGCTGATGAAAAGGAGGCAGTTTTTACTGATGGTTGCTGAGCTCCTTTGTTTCACTCACGGCATGGGGACACGGCCAACACAGGAGGAAATCTAAGTGACAGGAAGCTGAGAAGAATGTGGATAGACACAGACCTTGGCTTTTGAGCGCCCATAAGCTACTAAACAACCTGCAGAGCAAGAAAAGTGCTGGCAGATTCATCCCAGGCTGTCAAGCTCATATCAGAGCACAGGCATGGCAGGTTTTCATGGTGACATTGGCCACAGAGCAGCTATTTACATACAGGCCTTTAGGGCTACATCAAGGTCCTTTTCGTTTTTCTGGCCCTGGATCTTGGAGCTCTTTTATTTATGTCTGAAAGCTGCCTTTCCGTAAAAGATGCTAGAAGCAAAGCCAAATTCCATTAACAAGCCTGAGGAACTCAGCCCTCAGAATAGCCTTTTCCCTCCTCCATGAGTATTTGGACCCTCCAGCTTGTCCCTCAGGGCTTTTCCCAGCTGTATGGACAGGCAGCTGTTAGCCTTCTTTTGATGGAACACACACATTTCCATGGGACGAGCCAGCAGCAGGGCAGCCACCCTCACCCAGGTCTGCTGACACCTCTGGCTCTGACAAGGACCATCACCTGGGGCTGCACTCCATCCCTGGCGTGAGCTGAACACAGCCCCAATCCTTACATCACATTTCTACCTTCAAAACTTCCTAGAGGCACGTAGTTTTGTTCTCTGCAGAAGAACCACAGCTATTTTTTTTTAACAAATACCCATCTCTTAGACTCAGCCAGCAGCAGGCGGTTTTGCCGTTGTTGTCCTCGAGATGACTAGAAGCAGATGGAGGGGGGCATGGAGTCGCCCTCATTTTCCATCTGGCACCATCTACTTTTAGCTCCACAACTCCTTAGGAGGGTTTTAAGTCTCCTGGCTAGCACTGTCTGCTCTGGCAGAGCCGTACCCTCAGATGCTGCCCCCAATGCCGCAATGCATCACGGGCTGCAGTCTGTGCAACTCAAAAACTTTCCAGACCTTCCACAGATATTTTTATGTTAAAATAAAAGCAGATGATGTATTGAAGACCGCCGTGCCTACTGTATTTATGCAGCACATAAAAAGTTATAGGAATTTTTGCTACCTTTAATAAAATGTATTTGAATACATGTGATTGTGGTGCAATATAAGACAGTAAAACCCAAAAGTCTTCTCCAAAGGGAGATTCTTGCAGAAAAGTGCTTTTTTCTTGGCTGACATGAATGCAAACCTACTGCGTTAGAGCACTCCGTAATCAAAAAGTTCATCCAATACAGACATATGGGTTTCTGGGTAGATATTTGCAAATATCCTCATCAAGTTACAAATTTATAATAACATGGTGGGACAAACAGATTGCATTTACTAAACTATGGTGGTCTTGAAATGCCTCGTTTTATTTTACTGTTGTAACCCAGTAATACATTTAATTATGTCAGTGGGAGTGTATTCATTTGAGGAGACTATCAATGAGTACTCATGCAAACTTATGGTTTATTTACTCCTTCATAACTTATTTACCCATTTATAAACTATTTTTTTTTAAAATCTTTAGTAGATTTCTACTAGTTTCTGAGTTGAGGACTCATCCTTACAAAGGGCAAATAGTGACACATGGATACAAGCTTATGTGTTTTTTTTCATGGTCCAATGGAAATATAGACCCTGAGAATAGGGAATAAAACATTATAGAGAATATGATAATAAGAATAGAGAATATAACAGAGAATATAGTAGAGAACATAACAGAAACACCTTGGTGGAAGTGACACTCCTTCAGGAGCAACCCCAGTGATATGCAATTCTGAAGTTATTTACAATAAATGACTTTGAAAGGGGTGGGGGGAAAGCAGTTTGTAACCATTAAAGATCTTTTGAATAGACCTCAGCAACAACAAAAAGCCCTCGTCACAACTGTTGAGGTGTTTATGAAGAGGACTGTGGGGTATGATTGACTGTGCCAGCAGGCAGAGCCCTGCGAAGGGCTTCCTGGTCTTGTGACCTGTGTTATTATCCTCATTGATTATTTGTGGCTAGTAACAGGTTTAAAATCCCACCTTCTAAATTTTGATTAACATGGTGTTTGACACACGTGACACTGGTATAGTATTTCTATACAACTAATTAACAGGCACAGCTCTTCAAAGAAATGTACAGACAAGACTGAAACCTTGTTCTGCCTGCATGAGAGTAGGGAAGATCTCACCCTACTCTATATCTTTTCCTAGCAAAATAATTGTTCCAAATGTAGGCAATGCGCTTTTTGCCATGTATAAAGCAGAACATTTGTTAAGCCAGGGTCCAAAGCTTGCTTTGAATTTAAGCATCATCTCCAAGATCCAGTTTGCTTAGGAAATTTGTGTTCAGGATCTGTTTTCAGATGGAGTTATTGTTATTTTATATTAATTTACTTGTGATATTTCCACTTCTGAATGTCATAATAATTTCAGTCTGGTGTCGTCTATTCAATTTAGTAGATTTTATGTTGAGTTTAGCTTAGATCCTTCTAAGCATTACTGCTCCCATTAAAAAGAAAAAAACAAACAACAAACAAAACCCAAAAAACAGAGAGTGCCTGTCAAAGTTTAGTGCCTGATGCGACTTTAAACTTCAAGACATGGCCAAGTGTCACAAGCCATGGCCAAGCGAGCGGTCCTCCTCCCTTGCCCAGGGTGACATCTGGCTGGTTTGACACATACACAGTCCCAGAAGTTTCACCGAAGCCTTGTGTGGTTCTGCAGAAGACATTGGCATGTCAGCTCACAGACACCTTTTGTTAGTGTTTGAGAAACCTTCTCTTCTCCCCAGCTTGTGTTTAATTTAGAAACAATGTGTTAGGCTTGTCTAAAAGAAGAAGAGGGGGGGAAAAAACGGGGCGGGGAAGGGAAACAAGTTTTGACTTTGAGAGCTTCAATGTGTGAAATTGTTCTCTTGGCTAACAGAGGAGATAAATTTTAAATTTTTCAAGGAGATGCATGATGTTTTAGTCATGTCAGTCCAAACAGAGCCACCAGAGACTCAGACAGAAAGTACTGCTCTGTGGTGGATAAAGCAGCAAGGATAACATCTGTTTTTCAGAAGGGGTCTTCTTCCCCATTAGAAACATTAGTCCACTTTTAATGTCATGAATTATGAAAATGTGTTTTTTCTGTCCTAATGTACATGCTACTGTTAAAGTTGCAGAAGATTTCAGTTAAACTTGAAGAGCAATTCAAATTCTTAATCTATAAAACTGTATCTAGTAATCCTTGATTCTTAGTCTGAGTTCAAGAAGAGCAACAAAAAATTATAAAATAAACTCAAACCAGAATAATAATTAAATAATTAAAACTGAATAATTAAAACTGATAATGTGGGATTTCATTAACAACACATCTGTTTACAACTTTTCTCCAAGATGTTTCTTTTAAAAGGAAAAATACTATTTGAAAATTATCCTTCATCCTTGAGTTTTAAATTTGAGAATTCACAATTTTTTACAGTTGAGTTTTGTAACCTTAAAACCCTTTGTACAGATCAAACATTTTAGATTTCTCATGCTCTGTGATTTAAAAACACTGTGTCTTGTTTTCTTTTGTAAAACCGTGATACCTGGCCTTAATAAAAAATGCAGCATGGAATATTTCAGGATTTGTAAACACTCCATGAGCAGCAACAGCTCCCGGAAGAAACAGCCAGCAGAAACTTATAACACAGGGAAGCCAATCAGAAAGTTTCCTGCATTTCTATGAGCTTTTGTTCATGGACTGGTGCTCAGCTCCATGGTTGAACTTAAACATACAAGGTCTCACAGCACTTCACCGACACTGGGGGTGGAGTTTGGCCTGATTTCTTTTGAGATTGGGAAGATTTACATCCATTTCCTTATGTTCGAGCTATGTCAGAAATCCAGCAAGTATCCCAGGTCTCCTCAATGCATCTTGTACTTCCCTTGCAAACCCCTCACTTCTTTCGTAGTGGCATTTGTGAATGATGGTTAACATCTGAAACCATTTCACTTTGTAGGACCCTGACCGTTGACTCCATATTTAGGGGTTTTTTCAAGGATAATACATATTTTCAAGAGCCCATCTAACAGAACCAGGTCTGCGGGTTTCACGGTAGAAAATTCAGGAGAGATGCAACCCAAGGTGGCACTAATGTTCCTGGCATGACTGGGCAGCTCGAGGCAGGGCTCTACGTGATTGTCTGCTGAAGGATCTGAGATCAAGACAAATAATCCTGGAGTACTGCTGAAGACTGAAGCCAGATGATGACTGCTAGAAGTAGTGGGAAGAGAAAAAAAATTGAACTCCATGAGATGTTCGTTTCTAATGTACATAAGCGATGCCATGAGACGGCTGGTTGGGTGGTAGGCAAAATGAAGAAGGATGGCTTCAGGTAACTACTGCTGACGGCGAGTGAGGAGATCCAGGCTGAGCAGTGTCAGACAAGTACTGCTAAGTGGATATTTGGGGGAATGAAGATGAACAATGTCGGAGGAAAACTGCTAAGGAAATGTAAGTCAAACAAAGATTAATAATATCAAGGGATTATTACAGAGACTGTATAGGAGAATGAAGATAAATAAAGTCAGTCAGATGCTGAGCAGATATTGGACAAACAAAGCTGAATACAGTGAGATAAGAAAGATATACAGCACAAACAATGCCTACAAAAGAACCCTTTAAATTGGATAAAGGAAAGAAAAACTAGTCTTCTCTCCCTGTTTTTTGGTGTTTTTTTTTCCCTTTTTATTTTCTGCACAGGTTTCCACTTTGTGCCTAACTAGGTTTTACATTTTCTTTCTCACTCACTCTATTGCCCTCAGATATTTTCATATTGTCCTATTTGGTTAGGAAAAGACTTGTATTTTGGGACTAGATTTTTTTTTCCCCCTCTATAGTAGCAACCCATTGTTTAAAATCATAATGGAATAAAACCACTTTGATGTGACCGAGGGTGAAATTTGGTAAAATTTGCTTTGATCAGAAGTGATAAACAATGGAGGATACACCAAAAAGAAGAAATGCCAAATAATGATGCTTTCTGAGAGGAAATAGAAGATAATTACTGTAGTTACAGAAGACTCCAAAATGAGTTACATGGCCTATTACTGAGACTGGATTCACTAGTCCCTTCAGATTGCTGATCTACTTGTGCGAAATCTGTGGGTTTTCAGGGAAAAAAGGAAATATGACATTCTCAAGAAAAAAAGGATTTAGGTATTAGTTTGTTGTGTTTCACACAATACATAGACAAGTGAGTGATGATGAATAGATTGCACCTATGCTCTAAAATTAAGTAAACAGTAAATAAAAGCCTCACTTGTAGTGTTTTCTTGATTCAGAAACATCCTTTCTAATGAACGGTATCATCACTGACTCCCTCTTTCCGTAATACACAACTGCCAGGGCGGTTTGTGTAATGGTATTCTTATTAGACCTTTAGGTGCTACAGAATGTGAGACAATTGAGAGAATAAAACCATTGCATGCAAAAAAAAATAAATTGTTCTTCTTTGAGAATTACTCTTTTAAAGTTAGGCAACTAATTGAGACATGGAAGAAATATATCTTTCTTGCTGTGTACTTGTTAATGTAACCAAGATAAAATACTCGCTTTGGATATGTGTGCAAAGCCTTTTACTCTAAGTGTGGAGATGTTAGCTGTGGGCACAAGCTTATAGGGCAGGACAGTTTGCTGACCAACCTTCCATAGTTGATAGTCTGTAAAAAATACTGCTTTCTTTGTAATTTAATGATGCATGTATATTCACCATATTCTACTAATATCAAAAATGTGACATGTAAAGGTTCATCTGTCCCTGTCCCAAATATATGACATTTTCTACTGAGTTTAGAGTCAGTAAGAAATATTAGGTCCCAGATTTTAGGTTTTAGAATTTAGCCTGAATGAACCCAGGCTAAATTGTCCATGGAAATAAGACAGCACAAACAGTTCTACTGTGCACACAGGATTAAAATGAAACCAGGAATAACTGTATTAATCATGTATGGGTAAATGGATATATGTGCTGTGCCAATGTCAGAATTTGTCAACAATACAAGGGCAGCACAGGAAATGGTTCAATTATATATTATCATCTGCCGTATAACGCACTCTTCTTAAGTGCGATGACCAAAGAGAGCACTATAAGTGACATAAAGAAAGTGAGGCTTCTCATTGTCTGCTTAAATGAGTGACTTTTGGTTCTCCATTTTAATTTATTTCATTTGTTATTTAAGGAAGAGCTCTCAGTTACAAGGTCTTGTGGCACAGCATGCTGTTCCAACAATCAGTACATGGCTTAATTTGGAGATTTTGGGGCCAGAAGAGCTTATTATCATCATCTAATCTGACCTTTCACTGAACAAGGGCAAACACTTCCTCCTGGAAAAAAAAAAAAGAACATAATTTTGCTGGTTTAGATCACCATCATTGTGTTTCATTCCAGTTTTAAGTGATCAGCGTCTGTGACAAGAGAAGAGTTCAAAGAACGGAAGTTGGAAGGTGATGAAGAGGGGCTATAAGGTTTATATCGCAGGGTGAACACTGTGAATGAAGGATAATTGAATACGGGATCCAAGTGAGGTCAAAACTTGGTGTAGCCTACTTTTTACCTTAATGGTACAGAGTTGTTGAGATAATCAATAGGAGCCCCAGAGCTTTTCTTGTAATTAGAGCTCTAAATTCTTTGGAAAAGATTAGGTGCTGCCCCTCATAACAGATGCTCAGATTCAAAGATGACTCCAAACAGAAAGTCAATTAGTATGAAAGAGTAAAGATTTTGGAGTGTAGGTGAACTGAATGCAAAGTTTTTCTCCTATATCCATTCCAAATAAGATCTTCTTAGAATTATTTTAAGCATCTATCAGCAACGCAGAAAGCAAATTTTGTGACTGTTCAGGTGGAAGCAAACTTCCCCGCAAAAAGTACAGGCTTCAGATCTGTCTTTTCCACTATCAGTTTTTTAAGAAGGTTATTCCAAAGGCTTGAGTACCCACACCTCCAAAGGCAGGGAGAAGAGAAACTTTAATCTTGGCCTAATTAAAAGAAGTCATCCTTTAGATGAGGCTGTCTTTGAGCTTCTCATTGTTGCACTACTTATCTCTTGAGGACTTTCCCCTTTCTTCCTCACCACAGCTGAAGTCTATGTAAGATGAACTTTTGAACTTCTGTTTCATAAAAAATAAAGAAGCTTAAGATATTCTCAGCTTCACTACAGGGAAGACAAGATGTTTGTCTCGGTGCAACGTGACCTACCCAGAGTGAGACTCAGCAATGTTTCTGCCCTGAACAAAACACAGAAAGCAAAAGAAAGCAAGACAGGTTCAGGACTCAGCGTGGTTGAAATAAGATGGATGAAAACTCATTAAAATGAAAATGTGTCTTGCAGTTTCTCTCAATTCATATCGACAAAAAAGAGTTTCCAATTGGGCCCACGAAGATTTACTCTGCCTTCTTTCTTATCTTCCTGTTCTGCAGGCTCGTAAAAAACAAAACAAAACTCAACTCCAATGGCAGCAAAATTCAACCTTCAGTGAGCTTGGAGATACGTTTAGAAAAACGCTTCACTGTGCGCAGGTAGGAAGTGTTTCATTGTATGTATGTGAACATCAGAGGTACCTACTCCAGCCACATCTGCCATCACCAGCACCAAAAGAAAAATCAACACTGTTAGGAAATGCTACCGCTGTCACGCTTAGTCCAGCTGTTATCATCTAAGTGCAACTTTATCGTGAGACTAAAATCCGTATAATTATAGTTAGTGTTATGGAAAGGAAAAAAGTGCTTTTTACATGAAGATAGGAAGAGAATGGAGGCGTTCAAACAGAACTGAATGTCAGTTATAAGCAGACAAGCCTTTATTTCTTGGTCCTAAAGAAAACTCTTTGGCTAAGTGGTAAATTGCAATAGTCATCACATTGAGCAACTACAAGGAAACATAATTATATATACTCAGGCAAATATGTTATGCTCACATTAATTTTTTTCTACTGTTGATTCTGAAAAGACATCTCAGTGAGATGATGTGAAGACCCAATGGTTACTAAACAGCATTTAAAGACATACTTAATGCAATACATAAAAATAGACGGCACCACACAACATCTTGGCAGATTTCAGGTCCAAAGATTCTTGTTGAAATACTATGGCTGAATGCACTTCAAGGGTAATTTTTATGTGAGATCAGATAAAAACTGTTCTCTACAAATCAAGCTTTTCATATATACAGTGTTGAAATGTGGAAATGTTTGGGTTTCCAATCTTTAAAAAAAAAATTGTTGCTACATAAAGAGAAATCACAAAATCACATGTCTCAGTGATGATTCCCTTAAAGATATTCTACTTTTAATTCTTCTAATCTCTCCCCTAACTGCCCACCAAACTCCAGTGCAGTGCTTTGTTCACAGTATTATGCATGTCATCATTATCACACTCAGGATGACTTTCAATTCACACTCAGCATTGAATCACAGAATGAATGATTTGCTGATATTAATTAAAGATGGCAAAGGCTACAAAGAGCATCTGCCTGCTGAGGTAGACTGCAGGAGTATACTTCTTTTACCAGTTTGAAGAGAATGGCCCGAGTAACTCATCAATAGATTCTTTTAAAATGACCTTTTAAGACTGAATTTTAGCTAGAAGCTGCCTTCTTTGTATCACGTCTCCCTCAAAGATCAATGTTAAAAGATTATGGAACTGCTGCACATAGTTCTTTGATATTTGCTCACCTTCCTTCCAAATCTTTCTTTGCTCGACGTTTACTTTCAGCCAGGCATCAGATTAGTCTCGGTGAGTGAACCCACAGAGCAGCTCCTCAGATCCATAATATATTTGTCTCAGCAGGATTCTATATTGGTTCTCTGCTGCAGAGGCTAAAAACCTAATGACCTCGTTTTCTAGCTTGGGTGTCTATAGCTATGAACCTGGACCTCTACTTCCTTGAATAAATGCCTGGATTAGACTTTGAGACCATTTCTGCACCACAAACACTAGAGACATCTCCATTCATTTTCAGTGGGTGCCGAATCCAACAGATACTTCCCCCAAAGTATCAAAATATGGTGTGAATGTCTTATTACATCAATTAAATCACCTAAAAAGGAAATACTAGATTACAGAAGTGCAGCTATAGAGTTTCACACACAAGTTTCTTTTGCAAACAATGTTAATATTTCTTCAAGGCACTGCTGGCAAAGTTTTCATGATGATATGTATTGAGAAAGAATCAAGATAATTGATTACACCTGAATTTTTATTTTCCCGAGTATAAGTTTACAGACAGGCTTCCAATCAATGCCTCTGGTACCAACTACTTATCTCAAGGGCATGATGGATCTACAGATATCTATTGAGATCCATTTCATTTTCAGTTGGGAATATCCTGGTTCGTGTATTAGCAGTCATGAAGAACTGCCTCCTCTGTTACCATGGCCTTTCCTGCACTTGTGGAAGAGGGAGCAGAATTTATGTCTTTGTATCCTATCCATCCTAAAAGGATTACATTAATACGTCCCAAGGGAAATAGAGGATAAAGAGTATATGTAGCCATTCTTCCCCACCACTTGTTAGGCATGGAACCTGATTAATAGATTATGAGGCAGTGTGATTTGAGTATTTTCATTCAAAGGAGTTGAATTTGGAATTGATTTCTTTGCTTTTACTGCATAGAAGGCTTTCTTCCCAACAGACCTGTCACTGAAGGATATTTGATAAAAATCACAAATTATCTTGTCAGTGTTCTAATCCCTTTGTTTGCAGGCTATGGTATGATGCCTGTTTCCTCCTTACTCCAGTGTTATTTGCCTTGTGTCTCATTGTTTACCTCCTGTTCACTTCTGCTTCATATTTCTTACTAAGCACTTCAAGAGCTGAGGACAGGATCTTCAGATTTGGCTTTTGTCTGTTTAGACATAATTTTGAATTATTGCTTAACTTCTCTATAGCTTTTATACTTTTATATTGCAGGTATAGCAAACATAGCTGTCCTTCTCTTCCTCTTTATTTGAGATTTAACGGCTAGTAAATCAAGTGACATTAAAATGACTGTGGAATGTGCAGAGGTTTAAATGAACCAATGAAGGCATAATGCACCTGATAATCTGAAAGCTAGTAATGAAATTTGAAATGATCTTATTTGGAAAGACATCTAGAGGTCAAGGATATTCTGAGTTCTGAAGGGCTGAGTACGGGGCTTGTTTTTTTTTTTTCTTTTTCTTTCTCGGTGAAATGCAATTAAAAAAAAAGAGGTCTTTGTCATTTTACCTGTAGTGATTCGATACATTGGTTCTTAGTGGAATATGGAAATGAGAGGAGCAGAGGTGCCTGTTCCTGTTACATCCTACAGCCCTGGTGGTGTGAGCAAGCTCAGCTCAGCAGAATCCCAATCTCTCTGACGTGCGTGCAATCCTTGTGACAGCACCGCTCCTCCCTGCTGAGATGAAAATAAAAAGCTGGTGGCCAAGAAACCTGGGGAGTGGTTCTTATCCTGTTCCTTAGAGTCTCAGGGCAATATTGCAAAGGAAGCATCCTTGGCACGTCTTCCTTTGGAGTGCAGAAGGCCAGAGGACGAGAGGAGCTGTCGTCAGGTTTCTGTGCAGAGCGCGTGTGACTCAGACCACGCCACGCTGTGGTGGCTGCTCTCTCCGGTGAGGGGGTCACGAGTGTCCTCTCTTCAGCTCTGCTGAATGCTATGCGAAGACAGACGCCTTTAGGTATTGTATTTTACTCAGCACTTTACTCAACTTTTCTAGCTGAAGGATTATCAAACCATTCAGAAAAAACCACTTATGGATTGTTTTGAATGAGTTACTCTGTGCAAAAGCAACAAGGGAACCAGAAGCTGGTAGCAATGCTTGTGGTTTCGGGAAGCACTGCACAAACCAGACTCTCAGCCTACTTAACTACCTGCATGTGGACTTACAGAGGAATATTTTGCAGTTTGGAGCTGAAAGGATTTTGGATACGTGTTTGGAAGCTTTCAGCCACAGCTGAATGTCATTAACCAACAAATTTACCATTTAGTAAATACCTAATACAATGAAAACCTTTCTTTTTCCCAGGAAAATATATTCCTTTTTTTCCCCTTTTTATTCCTTGAACTCCTAGAATGTATTTTTATGCAGATTAATATTCCTGCCATATTTATTTCATGTCATACTATTGTTTGCTTTCTTTGCTTTGCTGAAATACCTTCAATCCAAGTTGATTAGAATCAATCTAGCTTTTGTCTTGTGGTTATATGGATATTTATTAAATGAAAAAGATTAAATGATCAATGAAGAAGTGGTAGTGAGATTCAAAGCAAACCCTCATAACCTTTGCAGCCCTTTTTACTGCAGGATTTTGAAATGAGTTTTTTAAAAAGACTTTTTTAAAGACTTTCATGAACAAACAATTCAGATAATATTTGTTGGCAGAAGAATTTGAGCGAAGCAGAGAACTAAATGAGCTATCTGATTCCTGATCCAGTTTTCATAAAATGGTCAGCTGGCCTTAACAACCAGCAGAAAAATTAATTCTGTCCCCCAAGACAACTTCCAGATAGCAAACCAGACTGAATCTGATCACATTGAGTGCATGAAAACTTGTAATATCTTTTCCTTTTCAGTTTGTTCAACAGCAGGGGTTATATATCTTCTAAAGAACAAAATGCTACCTTTTCTTTTTCCCTTCTTTTATTACAAGCACACAGCCATTCGGATTTTGACTTCTGGCAGCCAAAAAATGTGAGCCAAAAGCCTTTATGTAGATCTGCTAAGTAGCTCAAAAATGGAAATGGAAATTTCTCACCAAGGGCAGGAAAAAACAAAAAACGCAGAATAAAAAATAAAAGAGCAACAACAAACCGTTGTTCGAACAAACAAACATTCTGGAATGCTCACACTGGAAAGTTCAGTTTTACTGGTGTTGAGTAGCTGCATCTCCATCAGGCAAATGATTTGTGGGAATTTGCTATGTCTGTAGGTAAGGTTCATGCAGCTACGACCAGTGGCCACTTTTGAAAACATTAACCACCATGGGTGAAAGCAACAGCTCAGTGAAAAGAATCAGTCCAAGCAGGGTGGTTAGACGTGGGTTAAGCCATTTTGTTAACTGCAGCATAACTAGGTCTAGGACTGGTTTGTAAAATGGTTGGTCGGGAATCTTGGCTAAATCAGATAAATGCCATAGGTAGGAAGCCAAAGAAGTACAAAGTCGTGGAGTGACACCTAAAGAACTGCTTATTTCATTATCTCGGGATTGACATGATGCATTGCCGTGTCTCCCTATCTCCAGGAGACCGTGACTTCAGAATACTTGATAGCACCATTAAGCAGCTGTGTAGCACTTAAACTGAAACACAAAAACTCGGGCTGAAACCGTGGAATTAACTGGAAAGAATACAAATTAGTTAACAGATTTATTTCTCACACTGACATAATAAACAAATATTGATGGTTTCCTGTGGTGTAATACATCCTTATTCACTGCTTCACAACTCACTTGGAGCTTCATCATTTTCTCTTCACTGCTTCTAAATGGGTGATTTATCCCATACTTCTCGAAATATTAGTCTGTTTACAGTCTTCAGATAGCTAACAGATTGTGCATCATTGAAGCAACAATATGGAGACTTGCAATGGTAGATTGTTGTGCTGTTCACCTTTATTTTCTTTTTTATGCATTAAAGTTTTATAGAAGAGAATTAAAGCAAACTGCACCAGCCTTGTAGTTAACAGAAACATTTTGACTGTGGATCTTCGTAATGCCTTTTGAATAACTTCAACATCTCCTACCTTTTAAAAATTGCGAAGCGCATAAACTGGACAAAGAGCACAAGTTTGCAAACCACACGAAGAATGACGGGCCCCAAGTTGTAACCTGCCATGTAAACCCACTTCAAGTGGCCCAGGGTAAAACTGAGTTGCAAGTTCCAAAAGAATGGAGCCAAATGCAAACACAGTGAAGCCCAAACGCTCCTCATGCTTGGTGTGCTCCCATTTCAGATGAGAACAGTGACACTTTCTTCTATCTATCTTGAGCAGATACCCAAGCCCTACCTCTACACGTCTCAAAGGCAAATACAATGAGTAATCACGGCAGGAACACTGGCTGAAACAGTTATGTATGATAAACATTACTTCTATCTCTTTTCTTTACTCTCTGAATGAGAAATACTCTTATGCATTAAGCATGTAATACTTATTTTTCATAATGAAATACCCTAAATATTGAAAAATGTAATAAGTATCTTGGCAGAGTTTGCAGATGGAATCTTTGTATATATAAATTGACAGAGTTTCATGATGAACTTGCATAAAGCTAGGATCTTATTCATGAGAATTAAGTGCCAGAGTAGGTATAGTCCAGCTCTGGACTTGCACAATCCCACAGAAATTACATCATTCCTAGCTAAGATTCGTAAACACTACAAAATGAATTTGAAAATCTTGTACTAATCTGAGATTAGAAAAAACTCACACCTGTCTTGTGTGATACAGTATTATTAAAATTTAAATAATAAGATGCTAGAATGTTTTAAGTTTTCTCAGCAGAGAGAATAGTGCTCAGTTAGCACTCATGGATTCTGATTAAAGTTATTTGACAGACTTTATTCCATTGTTTCCACCTTGTTATGTAGAATTGCTGCCAGATTTATGTTTTAATTTCTTGACATTAACACAGAATGTAAATTAGAAGCTACTTTATAAAGTAAACTCTACTGAGACTTCAGAATTTGGAATCAAATTCTACACAGATCAAAATACAATTTGTTCTGTGGCACTTTTTTACTGAATAAGTTAAATCCTTGAAAAGTTTCTTTGACCCTTTCAAAACTTAAGACATGAAACTGTGCCTAATTATGCTAGTTTGTGCTGTATTCTAACACGACCATTAAGTCATTCCATGTAACATGTAAATTGAATCAAAGGCTGCCAGAAGGTGCAATTTGCTTTTGGGGCATTTTTGGAAGTAATATGTTAGAAAATGTAATACTCGGTTTGCTTTAAATGAGAGGAAAAAACAGATACATCAATGGAAAGTAAAACTATTTTGCCTAGATTATTGATCTTAGAAAAATGAACATTTTAATTAAATGTTCCATTTGCAATTTAATAGTCCAATTTTGCTTGAACAGTCATTGGTATGAAATGAAATATGTCGGTAAGAGCCAAGCAGATCACATTTGCCTTTGAAGCAAAGGGCCACTTGTGACAAGGGATGGAAGAAAGTCGTTCCCTAACACCTGCTTGAAATTTTATCAGGATTTTCTATGTTGCTTCAAGGGTTGAATGATTTGGTCCACTGAGAAAAGTGGAATTTCTACCCATTACCCTCCATCTCCAAGATAACAAGGACATCCTCACCAGTAACTCTGCCGTGGCAAAGAGCCCAAAGCACAATTATTTTCCTTCTTCTCTTACTCCAGGTGGCAGTAGTTGGTGTTTCTGAATGGGTTTCTTGACAGCCCCAGGACATATGTCTTCTGATCTACCCTGAGGTAAACATGTCTCCTGGGCTGAGAGATGGGAAGGAAACCAAGCTGTGATGTTCTGTTGTTTCCGTGTCTAAAGTTGAGACTGGCTGTCAAAACCGTAACACAGTCAAAAGAAGCTGGAGACCTGGTTTTGTTATGGGTTTTGGTAGTGGAAAAAATATGTTTCCCTTACTTATCACTAGAGTAGACACTGGAGATTGAAAAACCTTCACATATTCCCTTGCCATGGTGCAATTTTTCTCATTGAGCCCTGCTCACCCCTTTTGGCAGCTGGACCCAGACACCCATCTATGGCTTCGGCTTCGGCATGAGATCCTGCTCCAGCAGCTCTGCTTCTCTGGCAAACATCCCCAACAACCGCATTGGCAGCTTTCACATCACCTTGGGGCTTGCTGACGGCTTGCCTGGCTGGACAGCATTCCTCTCCTGGATGTCTTTTTAAATTTTTTATCAAAAGGAATATTCCAATTCTAATCCATCCACGACTCTGCCCAAAGCCTTGCCGATACCTCTGATCTCTACGGAGGTTGTTATGTAGTAATCCTACATTTCAACATTCAGTTCAGGGAGAACTCGGCTGTGATGACTTCAAGTCATACACAACATCGTGGGCTTTTCCTCTAAATCAGTTCAGTGGCTTTTTGGCTACACCGTGACCTGAGGAGTGTAGTTTGACCTCATAGTGTAGTTTGATTTGACGGACCGTACTTTCCAATTGGCCAGACTCTCATCTCTAGAAAACCAAACACATTTATATAACCTTGATCTGATCTGCTTCTGGGAGAACTTGTTGGTGTGTCTATCTGAGGTAGACAGTTTTACCTTCATCAACATTGTAGACAGGTAAATCTGCTCACAGTAGGTGACTGTCCCTAAAACATGCACAAGCGATCATTTAGGGCACTGAAATTGGATTGGAGAGAAGTACAGCAGCCCAAGGAGCTTGTTAAGTGATCAACAGGGTCATTAGCACTGACATTAGTCATACTTCTAAGTTAACAGGGCACTCTCTGAAAAATCGTGCTCAGGAGATATTGTTTCCGATTTCCTAAAGCCTGGACCAGCTTCTACCCAGCTGCGTTTTTCATTTTCTTTAGAACATGCAGCCAGACCAGAATTGACTAGAAACTTGCATTTATGTGTTCTGATGTTCCCACTGTACCGAGGCCACATGAATAAATTAAACAGGATTGCCAGGAGCCCAAATAACATCTGCCGGCTCATCTTCCTGCCTACCGTTTGCAGGAGAACCTATCCCTCCCAAAAATACTTTTGTTGACGGATTTCTTTACAGCCTTGTTATCTGACGCTCCCTTTGCACGATCTGTTGCAGCAGATTTACTTCCATGAGAGCCATGTGCTGCCCGAGGAGCACGGTTCGAATCCATCATCTGACCCAGCAGTCACCGGTGACTTCGGCGTCTGCTTTCACCCTCACCCAGCCAAGCACACAGTACCCAAGATGGGGAGGAACATCTGTAAATCACATTAAACAGAAAGCAAACGTACAATTCAAGCCTTTCCCCGGTCTTTTTTTGTATTCTACAGAGGAGCCAATCAATTCCCAGAACTGCTGATAACATGAAAGTCCTGTGCGATCAAGTTTTTCCCATTTCACTGAATTATTTCAAGTGGCTATTCCTCCGTGTGCTTTTCCATTTCTGCATAGCTGTAGATTTCAAGCTTTCCTGTACAGTGCTGCAAAACATAATAATCCTACTTCTCTCCATCGAACATAATAACATCTTGAGATTGGCTAATAAATCTCATTTTAAAAAAATAATACATTCTTGAATCTTTTGATTTGCTTTCTGGTTTTCTAGATTAGATTTCTCTAGGTCTATGTTGCAGTTTTTCTTTTCTATATATGGGAGGCAGGAAAATAGCTTTATTTTTTTCTTCCTTTTCAGTCCAAAACTAAGTTTTACACGAAAAATCAGCAGTTCAATTTTTAAAGAAAAAAATCACTGGAAATCATTAAAGATATGGTAACATTACAGTAGTGGATATTGTTTTCAGTTTCATATAAATGTTTTGAGAAAAAGGTGTTTGAACCCATTGATGGGATCCATTCAAAGCCCAAATATTTTTTTTTTCTTTTTTTTCCCTTCTCTTATCTAAATCACAAACATGTGATTAGAACTCATAGATTGAAGCTTTGGAAACAATTGATCAGGGTAATTGAGGACTTCTTCCTCTCATGGACTGGGGTGATCTGATCAGGATTCCTGCAGAGGTAATTGCAACGAGGAACTGTTCAGGGAAAAGCTGGAGCTTGACCTCTCTGCAAACGGTTGTTTGCAGCCCATTCCAGTAAACTACTGAATATTCTCTATTTTGTGGAACTGGTCACCTGATTTATACAGGTGGCTCCTATCCTATGACAGACACTGTAGAAAAACAATGAAAAAGTAGGAAATACACATTTTTATGTGGAAAGAGAGGCATAGCGGTGGCGTCCCTGGCAACAAGGAAGCTGGACTAAAATGATCTCTAAGGTCCCTTCCAGCCTAGGCCATTCTATGATTCTATATGAAAGAAGAACACTCAGACCTGAGAGATGTACAAAAAAATTATTCACAGAAATGTTCATGAATATTGAATGGTTATAGGACCTGAATATAGTCAAAACGAAATTGTTCTCTGGGATTCAAAGGAGCACACTCAGAATTTGTTTGCAGCAATCAAAGAGCTACATTAAGAAACTCTTTGAGGCTTCTCTAGTGTGTAGCATCCCTTGTAAAATTAGTTACTGTGTATGTGTGCCCATGAGCACCCACAGGAAAGACCGAGTCCTAAGTTAGTACCTCTCACTCTCTGATTTACTGCTCTATGACATTTGCTAGAGTAATGTCATGTTATCAGCAAGCAACATGCTGGTATGAGCAGACCATCCCACCAGTCATTCCACCACTTCCCCACTCACCAGCAAGCTCGTTCCTGAGCATTTCTTCAGTCACCTGTTAAGCTGGTGTAAATCAGTGTCACTGCTATGCGACCTGGCCTCCGAGTTCAAAGATTCCATCATATCCCTGTATTTATTTTAAGTCGAACACAGCAATGACACATCTATTCTTAGCTAATACACTGAGCTGGAAGTGAAGAGTCTGGAAAGGGGCAAATCTAACCTCAATTCTGTTGGTATTTTCTCCTGTGATTGTTCTAAGAGTTCAATACAGTTTCACTGCATTAATTCCTTGGAAAAAAAAGATAAACAGGTTTGGCTAGGATTTGGTTTCCTCTTTTGGAGAGCAGCAGGGAAGCAAGTCAGTGATTATCGTAACAATATTTGAAAGTTGCTAAAAAAAAAATTATAAAATATGTATCTTCCCTCAAAATGGAGGCTTTGGATTTTTCCGTGGTTTACTGGAAATTCTCATTGACAACAGTGGGTCAGAGGCTGGTCCTGGAAAATGTTTTATACCCCCAGTGTCTGGCTCACACTGGGATAAAACCTTAGCAACTAAAGTTGTCAGATAGATCTAATCGAAAAGCAGGAAAAACAGTAAACAGCATTCAGGACCTCTGGGAACAATTCCTTCCCGTGAACAGCAGACAGGAGAAAAATCTTTACCTGAGCTACTTTTCAAAGCAAGTTTTTTAACGAAACAGATGGGTACAGGCAAATACCATGACCACAGCTCTCCGAATCCCCGAGCCCAGATCCACACAACACCTGGAGCTGGGTGGTGTCACTGGGACAAACCTGAAAGGACTCTCCCTACGGATGTGACACCTGCTTCACTTCAATAAACCCGAGCACATACCTCAGCAGTGTTCCTCCACTGGTATTTCTTATCATAACGCCCTGTTATGGTGCAATTCACCATTTATTATATTTCCTACAATATACATCCTGGGTAGGACGGCAGGAAAAGGCAGGGAGAGAATATTGGGTAAAACTGTGCTACTTGTAGCAAACCCAGCCACTGTGTTCTGCTAGTACTCTTCTGCTACACACTTAATTGGTTTCAGACTTTTTTGATATCAAAGCAATGCTTAATTTGAAAAATTGTGGTTTTCTAAACTACCACCTCTGTACAACCCTTAATTGAACATCAAACTTGTCTGATTAGCTGTCTTCTTTTCCTTTTTTTTTTTTTAATACAGACCTAAATATTTCTGGGTCATACACATGTGTTCATCGACAACACTAAATATGACCTCTATTCTTGAATGTGCTAAAATCAATATATCTAGAATCAATACTTCCATTCAAATCTGAGCTTAAGGAATGCAACTCAAGGTTGTATTAGACCAAATATTCATCTGGCTGCTTTTATAAGTCAGCTCCACTCCGCTGTTTGGTTTTTTTTTCTATTTTGGCTCTACACAAACTGCAGATGAATGTGCCAGAGCCCCCATTGCACCAGCAGCCCTCCACAGCCAGAATTAAAGGATAACAAAATGGGTGGATTTTAACTTGTAAGAGGCTATATGCAAAAAGTTAAAGGAAATGAATGAATAAAGGGTGGGTTTTTTTCCTCATTCTGAACTACACACAGCAGAAACAGAAATGATCCATTTATTATTTTGTGGATGAAATAGAGCTGCCAGCATTATCGAGGCAATACTTAGATAACCCCCAAGAGAGATAAGCAATAAAAAGTGCCCTGCAAGCAATATTACCTACTAAAGCGCCATGGCCAGATGGATATACAGCTGAATTTCATAGAACATCGGTGATAAATTACTTCCAATTTCATATGTGATTTACAAATATTCTGTAGAGACTAAAGAAATACCTCCTTATTTTAATTAACCACCATTTCTGTCTTGTCAAAATCAGGTGAAAAATCTCAAATTCAAATGATTCAAGCTCTTTCACAAAAAATTTAGCTATTAGCTCAAAGAAAGTTACAGTTATGCCTCTTTATCTTTCTCAAACTGAATTTGTTCTGGGCAAATTTTTAACAGATGGTTCCCAGTATCTAATGAACACAGCAGACCATTACAAATGGGACATGAGATACACTTAGATAAAGAAAAGGAGTTTGAAAGAGTGCTTAAAAATACTTCAGAAATTCAGGAAAAATGTATCTAAATTAGATTCGGCTACTTCATAGTAAGCTAATGACTTGAATTAAAACAACAAGACACAAAATGTTTTAATTTGAAATGAAACTGGGTTTGCATACTTAATAAGCCTTCTCAAGTTTGAGAGCTTTGCTAGAACTCTTGGAGTAACTGAGCAGGAGCTCACCCTCTCCCTTTGTTAAATACTTTGAGAATAAACAGAAGAGTAAACCCTTTTTTTTTTTTTTTTTGCTAGACTATAAACAGAGGAGAAAAAGGGAAAATTGAGTAATAAGCTGTTATATACAGAAATAAAAATGTGTGGGAGAAAAGCTGACGGAGCTGCAGGAAAACAAGAGGTTTCTGAGCAGATGTTTACAAAATGTCTGTACAAGGCTCCAGGTGCTGATGGTCAAGTGTAATGGACCATAAGAAGCAAAGGCTGCTCTGGCGAGTAGGATGCTGCTGATATAGGCACAGTGTGAAGGGTGTCTTCTGCCCTAGGAACCTGATGTTCTCATGGTATAGGTAAGGTTTTTACTCTAACTCACCCTAAACTCTCCCAATCTTAGCTTAATTATTAGTTGTGAGTAGAGTGAAAAATGAGAAAAAGCAATTGCAGGTTAAAACTGTGCGTGAAGTGGCTTCCCTTCAGGTATCTTCAGGATATGCAGGACTTGTTATTGCAAGGTGACAAGAGGGTTGCTTGAACACTCTCTCTTTTTTCAGCCTGTGTTAAAAAGCCCATCAGAGATTTGGTGCTCTCTTACTGGCTTGTGTAAATCAGAAAATGTGAAGGAAACCGAGTTCTGTACCTGCCATATCCAGCATCCAGCTGTGTCCCCAGCAGTTGCACTGGAGAAGCCATTTCTAAGATAATGAAATGTAAGCTCCTGAAAGACTTGCCAGTACTTGGAAAGACATCATCAAGCTACTGAAGCTTCCAAACACGATCAGTGGAAACAGCTCATCCTCTGGGGACCACTAGAGTGACTTGTGATACGCAGAAGAACATCTTAATGTTGTTGTTCTGGCAGGATTTGTAAAGCTCTCCTGGTACCGCTTCTAAATGCTACATCAAAGACCAGGAGTGTCAGGTTAAAACTTTAGCAGTGGTGAAGCCATGGCCATATGAGGACTCGTCCTGGTGTGATCAAAATCCAAGCAGGCAGGAGCTCTCCCTCTAGGGCCTGAACAGGGCTTTGGGAATTAATGTTGCCCTATTTAATCTTGCTGGTAATTAACATAGCAAACCTTGGTAGACACACCAGATCTTAGGGAACTGCCACATTTGGTAGGGCGAGAAGTTGCTGGCAGCGATTGCAGAATGATAAAATTAAGATAAGAGGTGGGGGGAATGCCATAAACCATATTTTCTTCCTGGCTGCCCATCACTAGGGCAGCTCTGCAGGGAGGAGCTTGCTGGAATCGTTCATTCCCCTGTTGTTGCACGGCCTTGGGCATAGCGTCGGGCTTGTATATGTCTTTGTTTCTCCTCCTTTCTCCATTTATTGTAACCCTTTTGGTGTAAGGCTCTTTGATAAATTGAAATTAGAGGGCCCAAGATACCTCACGGAGTGTTACTGTGCTAGAGAGGTGCCTCCAAGTACTCCCAAGCAGCTGGTGGAAAACCCTAAGTACAGGGCTTGAGGTAGAGCTTAAACCATCTGTACACGCCACTAAGTGTTTGTGTAATCTGCAAGCGATACTGTAAACCTGATAATAGCTGCTTAGAAAAATTAATATTATGACAGCAGTTATTGTAGGGAGATGTATTGCATTTTTAATGACAACAGCTGTAATTTTCTAAAGAGATGGCTGCAAAATCTGACGAAGGGAAAAAAAGCCAATAGTGCCCTATTTGTCATTGCGCAGTCTAAAATGTCTTCAGATGAAAAAAATGTCCCAGCGTGGTGTGCGGGATTAGAATCTCATATGAAAGTGTATTGACAACGAAACTGTTTTAATCAGTTAAATTATCATTTTCTACAAAAAGAGACAGATTTGCTTAATAACCTCCCTACTCCAGGGAAGTGAGAAGAAATTGTCAATAAAAGCAATTACAAGTTAAATGAGAGAGGCAAGCACAGTACAGGATGGGTCTTGCCTCTTTTTATTTTTTTTTATTTGTAGTTGCAAATAATTGTCCTCACACAAAGCAACTTGCCCTACGTGTCATACAACAGATCAATATTGGTGGATCACCATTAAGCTAGATTTTCTTTTCTATTTAGTTATATTTAAATGATGTTTCCTGAACAGAAGTATTCCTATATGCTAACAGAATCCTAGAATTGTTTAGGTTGGAAAAGACCTTTAAGACCATTGAGTCCAGGCATTAACCCAGCACTGCCAGCTCCACCATCAAACCATGTCCCTGAGCACCACATTTACGTAGTTTTTAAATACCCCCAGGGATGGTGACTCTTTCACCACAGGGAACACTGTTCCAGTGCTTGACAACCCTTTTGTTGAAGAATTTTTTCCTAATATCCAGTCTACACCTTTTCTGGCATAACTTGAAGTCATTTTCTCTTGTCCTATTGCTTGCTACTTGGGAGAAGAGACCAATCCCCACCTTGCTACAACCTCCTTTCAGGTAGTTGTGGTGTGATAAGGTCTCCCCTCAACCTCCTCTTCTCTAGGCTGAACAATCCCAGTTCCCTCAGCTGCTCCTCATTAGACTTGTTCTCCAGACCCTTCACCAGGAAGAGAGGTTTTATTTGGCAGAGATTGCCCAAACTGGCATCCAAAGTGATCACAGATTCAAATCAAAGTTTGCTCATGTCCCCTTCAGTATGCATATTCAAAAAAGGCTCTAAAAAAGAAAAAAATAATTACAGGGGAGACAGAAGTCTTGCAAGGTTTCAGGCACTACTGTCAGCAGAAACCCTAAAAGAGCCCACTTTGACTTGGTTCATGGCCACACTTCACCCTGTGACGTGGAATTAATCGCTGCTTCAGCAGGCTCTGTCCCTCCACTACTGTGCGGGACTTCACAGGAGGGACCAGAGGCTCACTTCAGCACTGCATTTGGGCTGATTTTAAGTGGGAAAAAGGGTGAGGCCATCTGTGAGGTGAGATACTGTGATGGAGAGCAGGACTACAAGAAATGACTTGCTGAACTGTTGTTATTGTGTGAAGGCATTCAGCGGGAGGGCGCAATTCTGCAGTCTGCATGGCAGTCAAAATGCATATGTATGGATAAAAAAGGGCTTCAAGATCATGGGATTCTCTCCCTTTTCCCTGAAGTCTTAGGTCAGAGTTTATTTTACTGATGAAACAGCATGAACTGCCAAGGAATATTCTTTTTCATTGATGCATATACTATTTTTTAATTTTCTTAAATAAAGAAAAACTCCCCAGGGAGAAAGTTGAACCTAAATTGAGCAATTTGAGGACAGCTGGCATCTCACAAACAGCTAACTTGCAGAAACATTCAAGACCACAGCAGCAATTGATTTCTTTAGGAGGAGACTAGATCTTCCCCTTGTTAGCAAGTCACTGGGTTCAGTGCGAGAGATCACTCCAGTTTCAAAACCCTCAGATTTACAAGTGAGCAGACAGAAGGAGTGTCTCAAGTGCCGATGAGTTTATATGCATAATGCACTCAAGTGCAAATAATTAAGAGTTGCGCTGATCGCAGGGCTTTAACGTAGCTTCAAAATTCAGGGTGAAGTTGCACAAAAACACTTCTCTCCCCGTTAGCAAAGCTGCTTTAAGCCTTTCCTGTTGGCTCCTTCCCTGCCTACCCTTCTGTTGCAGTTTGCAATCTCCATGGTACTCTCATGCTTCTTTTGGGGGCTGTGCTGTAAGCAGGACAGATGCAATTATCCGGATTAAGAAACTCAAAGCACAACAAACCTGCAGGTTATTTTATTTAATTTTTTTTTTAATCTCTGCTCATTTGCTGATCCAATTTAAGGCACAGCTCTGGTGTTATGATGAGAGTGAGGAGCCCAGTGAATGGCAGGAGGAAGGTCCAAGACCTCTGAGGCTTCAGCCTGAGAAGAAAATGAAATCATATAATTGTATCAGCTGGAAGAGACCTCAAAGATCATCGAGCCCAGCCTTTGTCCCAGCCTTACCAACCTACTAAACGATTCCCCCCAATGCAACATCTACCCACCTCTTAAACAGCTCCAGGGATGGTGACTCAACCACCTCCCTGGGCAGCCTGTGCCAAGACCTGACAACCCTTTCAGTATAGAAATTCTTCCTAATACTCTTTTACCTTCAGTTGTTGCGTCGCCTTATGAAATGCCACCCGAAAATTTTCTTCAACTCTGTCCTTAAGGCATAGATACTAAGTATAAGAGTCTCTTTTGTGTGTATTGCCTTAATCTTGAAAAGAGTTAAAATATCTTCCAATATCCAGGTGCCTTTTAGACTGAGTCTGGCTTTTTGATGCAACGCGGGGTTTTTGTTTCCAGGTAAGCCTTCCAAACGCACCTGTGTGCCATGATCCTTGTGAGGGGCTGTTAAATTCGTGTCTCAAACAGGCTGGAACTCGACTGTATCAAAGGCACGAAGGCCAGGTGATTGCACGCTTTTCACCTGCCATAATATGGCCATGTGTGTCATGGTCGTCGATGGAGCCAAAGGTGGTCTTTCTTTTTCCTGTCTTTTCTTTGTCTCTCTCTAGTCTTAACAAAAGGCTATCTGCAGCAAGGCCCGTTCTGTTGCTCGCCAATGGCTCTTTATTGTGAGGTGGGCTGATTGCGCTATGTGAGTGATTGAAACACTTTGTTGTTAGTTCTTCGCTGTTTGATAAAACTAGTGTGAGGAGCTTTGGTGTGACTCACCTTAGTCCTGGCCTGGGAATCGGCGAACCTGAATCATCATCCTAAAATCCTTAGAGACAAATCCTCAGAGTCCTTACAATCCTTAGAGCCAAACTTCTACCCCAGTGGAAGCAGCAACCTTGAGTAGGATGGAGGAGGAGTGATGGGTGGGGTGGGGGGATCTTTCCCACCCAAAGGCCTGGCACTGTGTGGGGCTGTGGCCACCATCACCGAGCACCACAGCCTGTTTTTAACCAAAGTCCTCTGAAAATGCCCTTCTTTTCAGGTTAATCCTGTCAGGCAGCTCACAGGAGAGGAGAAACAGCTTTGATCATAGAGTCATAGGATGTTAGGGGCTGGAAGGGACATCTGGAGATCATCTAGTCCAACCCCTCCTGAATATTTGTTCTCAAAAATAAAAATTATGAGCTGGATCAAAGATTTACCCGATCTGGGCTCCCTGTTGATGGATCTGTCTGTTTCATCCCTTTTTCCTTTTAACATTTATTATCTCTCCAAATATTTTTTTAGGGAAATTTTTTTAAATTTTTTTTTTTTTAGATTGAAGCATCAAAATAAGAAGAATGCTTGAATGTACATGCTTTTTCTTTGCTATGGAACAACATGAAGATGGAGGAGTTGGGCAAAGAAGAAAATTTTTGCCACTTCAGTTCTTAAACAGAAAAGATGTTAACTAGCTCCCCAGCTCCAGTACTGGAGTCTGTGACACCAGTTTAACCAGTGAGGAGCCTGTCCTTGCCCCCCATCACTCCAAACACCCATCGCTGCCACTTTGGCAGAAGTTTCTGCCTTTGCAGATCTTCCACGCTGCAGCTGTAGTTGTTCCTCAACCCAATTCTGTCAAGAAGATCCAGTCGATTTAAGTACTTTTAATAGTGAAGGTTTTGGGTTTCCTTTTTCAACCTGGATCATCCTGACAGACTGTGGAACTGAGTGGGCAGGGGAATGAATTACACTTGGACAGATGGTCCCTTAATTCACGGTGCTATTACTACTGCTATGGCGGTGCTGCGATACTGTAATAAACCCGGTGATGATCGTAGCTCTGTTGCAGTAGGTGTTATACAAAGAGAGATGGAAATAAATCCTGCCCTAGAAAAACTTAACTCCATGTAAGACAAACTATCCAAGAGGGGTGGAGAAGCTGAGGCCACACAGGGGGAGTGTTGCATCCCCTTCAGCACCACAAGCAAGATTGGAATTCTCTGAGGCAAGTGCAACAGGTTGCCAGTTTTAATTATCTAATGATTAGGCCACTGCTGGTCCATGGCAGATTATTTGCCAGAATTTTAAATTGATGAAATAGATGTTGCGCAGCACAATGCATATGACATTTCACTGAAAACTCTTGCTTTCTGATTCGTTTTCCTATTATTCTGGAGTACGACAAGGCGCTCTCCCAGGTGATTCTGCACGACGAACCTTTTAGTGGCTTTCTACGTAATGAACTCGGAAGTTGCTGAAGCTTAGTTTGTGTCTCTCAGCATTAGGGTACGTTAGATGAGAAGTTCTGGGTAACAGAATTAGTCTCTGGGTTTTGGAGGCTGCCTCGCTTGCAGGGCTGGATTGCCCAGTGATTTACCAGAGTCATTATTGATAATAAAAGAACATTTGCAAAGAAACAGTAAGACAGACACAGAGTTCAGATAACTTTATGGAAAAGCAACATTAAACTGCAGCCTCTTTTCTCTTGTTCCTTTCTGTAGAAGGAATCTGGGGAGCGATGGCAGGTCAGCTCTTCTGGATAATTCCCTGTGCTTCTCCTGGTGACACTGGGGAAGCAGGCACTGCTGATGGGATCTAGACTTCAGAGATTGGTTTATTGTTTGTTGGTGGGGCTTTTTTTTAAAATTTTCCCCTATGCTGTGTTACCCAGTATATAGAATTATCAGAATGTATTATCCTGCCCTAATTGATCATTTCTTCTTTATTCTCAAACTGTCTAACCCTACGAGACGGGTCCATGTTATCAGGGAAGAGGTTAAAACTTTGTAAGATAAGCACAGGAATTTCTTTGTCAAGTATGTGTACCTGGAATAGCAACCCTGACACATTAATGACTAAAAGGGGAATGGAAGTAATCACAAAAAATATCATATCTGAACAGCTTACTCTGTGTGGTTTCAGCTCTGTTTTTTCACCTTGCATGTGTGTTTAATTAAACTAATACTATATGATGCTGTTAGCAGGGTTTCTTATTCTTCCTTTGATAACCTCAAAGCCAGTAAAAAAGATTGCAGTGGCTGAACAATTATGCAATTAATGGCTCAGTGTGGTTGGCAAGTGTGTTGCTAAGGAGACAGTCAAAATTATTTTTTGTTTTTATTAGTGCTGTAATTTGAGGTGGGTCCCAAAGAGTATTGTAGTTTCTGCCGTGTTTGCTGTCATCTCTGCTCTAGATGTCAAAGCAAGAGAACCTTGTTCATGTTGCTTTGAGAGCATAAAGGAAGTGGAACAGAGGACATTTTAGTGTATTGATTTTTCACTTGTTTTTTCCATCTTCCTGAAGCATTTTCTGGCCTTTTAAATTTTCTCTATCAATCATGTTCTTTTTCTTATTGTTGGAATAGTAATAAGATGTTCTATATAAATGCCTTTCTCTTATTATATAATGCCCTTAGTCAGGCTGTAGTCTATAATTATTTTCTGCTCCTACTTTTGGCTGTAAACACCAGCATGAAATCTTCTCTTAACTCCTTCACAGTAACATAACTGTGATTATTTTTTTTTTTTTTTTTATTTCCAAGGGATATCATCTGTGCAGATTTAAACACTCCTACCTAGTGTGAAATAATATGTGTCTGTCCATGGCCGTTGAAAACCTCATCCTTAGGAGCTGGTGCCTACAACAATGCCCAGCCTAGGAGAGGTTTAGCCACTTGTGGTGGTTCATGCATCAGTACCTGGCAATATCTAGGACAATCTTATTGGTCTTTACCTCCAGTGTTGCAATATCACTGTGTCAGAAAGGCAGATATATGTCCTGGCCGATCTCTGCTCCATAGCTATAGCCAAGCGGCTCTGCTGACCTCCTCACACAGTGGAGTGAGAGTACGGCCAGAGCTGAACAAATTCAGGATGTGAATGGATTAAGGTAGGCAAACATGCTTGTAAATATTTATAAGGGTGATGTCATACTTAAAGGTACCTTAAAACAAGTTTCTAGAGCCTTATCCTGTCACTTCTAGGTCGAGATGTGTATTGAGGAAATCACATCACAATGCATCTTAAAGCTTAACTTTCTAATTTCATAGAATCATAGAATTTCTGGGGATGGACAGGACCTCTAAAGGGCATCTAGTCCAACCCCCTGGCAGTGAGCAGGGACATCTTTCTCTAGCTCAGGATGCTCAGAGCTCTATCCAGCCTGGCCTTGGATGTTTCCAGGGATGGGGCTTCTACCGTCTCTCTGGGCAACCCACGGCAGTTTGCCTGCCTTTGTCCTCTGACTGCAGGTATAACAAAAGTGGTTAATCTGCAGGGATGAAAGAAAAGTATCAGATGTTCTACAAACAGTGACTAATGCCTCTTGCACCCCACCCCATCGCAATTAGCATACCATGCTTCACAGTGTTCAGCCTTGTAAAAATAAACCCTCTGCATCGCTCTTGGCAGGCTCTTTCCATCTGCAGTGAGATGGTGAAAACAGACCTGTGGTCTTGCAGAAAAGATGATTACCTGCTTGGGTTTCAAGGAAACTTCTGAAAACTTTGGAGGAATCAGCTTCCAGACAAACTCCCTTTCCATTGACCTGCAGTTCCCCTCTCTCAGCAGTGAGCCTCCCCATGAATGGCATTTAGCTCAGAGGCTTTGAGGGACTTGTTTGCTAGACATTGAAGCTCCTGTGCAAGGCACACTGTGATTCTGTGTTTTAATGACATGTCAGAGTGATAGCTTGGGGCTATCCATGGACATGGGGATTCTGTGTGTTTGATATTTTGTCAGGACTTAGGGTATTTGCAAAGATTTCCCCAAATAAGTGTCATGTTTTCGAGGATATAAAGTTCTCATTTTTAGGAAACGGAATTTCCTAAAATGAATTTTCTCCTCTTAGTCCTGCAAGACAGGCTAGAAAGTGAAAATGGATGTTTGGACTCTAGAACTTGGCAGGTTTGAGAAAACAGGTTAATTCCTCAGTAATAATAATAATAATGAAAAAAGAAACCAACATAAATAAATAATAATAATAATAAATGAAAACAACATAAATACTATGGATATAAATACAAGGTGCTGTGAAATCTCTGGCTGTACTGCCACAAATCTCAACAGATGAAATTATCCTCATTTCAGAGTTTGTGCTCCCATCAGACCAGTCTCCTGATCC
>NW_009697329.1:0-6613 GCF_000703405.1 Apaloderma vittatum | reverse complement strand
TTTCCCTGCTTCATTAGTAAAATTTTAATCCTCACCTTTTGGCAAAATTTATGTTGATGCTGCTGGCTGAAGCACCTCGAGTCTCTGATTTAGACCATTGCCTGGGGGTCACAGGTGTGATGCTGAACAGATCTTATGTGATTAAATAAATATTCAGATGATGAGCAAAAATCCTTGTGTGGATGAGTGTCTCTGTAGGATCATGCTAATGATGACTGAGTCATATCGTTTAGACTAACCAATCATGCTTTGTGTATCTATTTATTAAGCTAAACAGCTTGCTTCTGCTCCTGTGTTTATATAGAAATGAGGTTACAGGATCTAAAGGAACCACGTCAATCCACAGAAAAAATATGATGGAATAACACCCAAGGACTAGTCTGGGAGTGACTGCACTGTGGTTATGGGAGCAGCAAGATCATCTGTGGTTGGGTTTGTTTTTTGTTTTAAAGAACAGGAAAGATAGAGAAAGGATTTGGCCCATTTCTGAGCCTTTGAAATTGGTCACATTGATTTCAGTTCATGAAGCCGCTCCTGGAAAGGAATTTATGAGATACAGCAAAGCATGAAGCAGTCTGGCTCTCAGGTTTGATTCTTTAAGAACAAGTCTGAACAAATGAAAAGAGCAGGGCATCACAGCATCTGAGTGTTTTGGCTTTTTTTTTTTTTTTTTTCCTCCAGGTACTAAGAAAAATCTCTCTTTGGATTGTTTTCCAAGTGACATAGATTAATTAGACCAAACAGTATTGGATCAGAAAATTGAGGATGTAGTTTAGTTAGACACCTGAATACCTGCTGTTGTTCAACCTCCATTTCAGCCTTTTTACTTTCATTGCTTTTCTTCTTCTAAGGGTACCAGCAAGATCAGAAAGAGGAGAATCACTGAAGGACAATTTTGTCTTTCACTCACAGGGATCCAGACAATGTGAAGATGACTAATGTAGCTATTTCAGATGTAAGAAAATACATCCAGTAGAGAGTGAGCAATCTTACCCGTGATTCTTTCTAACAGGGCTTAGTGGGTGCACGGGCTTGTGAGTTGTTTGATCTTAAACATGTATTTTCAAGAGCTGTGAGCAGAACAAGGCCAAATCCTGAGATGCTGAACAGAATCCCTGTGTGGATGAGTTTCTCTGCAGCGCTCTGTAAATGACAAATGAGTCACATCATTTTGACTAATTGATCTTGTCTTGTGTATTTGTTTATTAACATGAAACCACTTACTGCCATTCCTTTTTTTTGCATTTACTTTCATAGAATCGCAGAATGGCCTAGGCTGGAAGGGATTTACATTGCAAGGAAGGTTGCAAGTATTTAACAGGTTTCTGTTCAGCTGCTACGCTGGGGAATAACCAGGCATTTTCAGGTGGTTTTGTGCTCATGCAATGAACACAGCAATTCAGTTTTTTATTAGTATTATTTTTAAATGGCAAGCTAAATTGCGACCTTTTCCTAGCAGTCACTGCTCGGGGTTGTCAGAGAAAGTTGAGGACATGTTAATGTTTCCAAGCTTTTAGACTAGGCTTAGTGTCACTGTTTTCAGGCATCTATCTACAGCAATGCACCTAATGAGCTGATTGTTACCAATTCCATTTTTCAGTCTGTATCAGCTTCCAAAACCTGTTTTGTTTTGTTTTCTGGGTAGCTCCAGTTTAGGAACCAAGGGAACTAAATGTTTCAGAAAATAGAATTGCTTTTCGTGATGGGACACCTGTGACCAGAGGTTTTAAACCTTCACAACATGCAGTATGTTTTGTGAAATGGTTAAAAAATGTCCACAAGAGGAAGGTAAAATTCAAATGACGTGTTCAGAGTTAACTGTGATCCTATGTGGATCTCAAGAAGCAGAATTAAGTGACTGTATTTAATTGCAGAAGCAGAATTAATCTCAGTGCATTTAAACACACATTGACAACTGAATTGGCTCTCATAAGCTACCGGAGAAGAATTTGAGATCCGTTTTCTTTCATGAATTTTTTGACTTTTCTCATCAATTAATAAGTCTAGCGACTTAAAAGCATTGCCATGGATTTTGAAGCTAAGTGAATTAAAGGGATGTGAACAGTTTGCCAAGAACAAGCTGTATATACTCCTTTTCAAATTCATATAGGTTGTGAATGGAGAAGCAAATCGGACTCTGATGCCGTGTCTATAATAAGCCCAGAGAAGAATGCGATGGGAGGAAAGCACAAAGAGCTGTGTCCTATGCTGATGTGAAATACTGCAGCTCCTGCTCAGTTGGGCTGATTTGTGCCTAGAAAAGGCCAGGTTCTTGAAAGCACTCACAGCAGGTGCATGTTGGCTGCCAAGGTATCGCTGTAGCCTTGGGATGGGATCCTGCAGCATAAAACAGTGTTTAACAGGGAAGAAGATGGAAGAAAAATCTGAAGAGAAGTCAAAGCCTCAGTTTGAGTCATTAAAAAATTTAAAGGAAGTATAACACTGAAGAGAATTAGCAGGAACAGAATGTGTTATGATGCTGATACAGGATGTAAGAAATATTTTCCTTTTGCTGGTTCCTCCCTGAAAGCAGTTGTGCTCGTTGCCCAAATCAGTTTAAACACAGGCTCTTTGACACTAAGCTTGATTCCTCTATCAGGAAAATGAATGACGATATTATTTAACTGGAATAGTCCAGAGGAATTATTTTCATCTTGGTCTCTGGTATCACAGGGACCTTTCAACACTAAATACACTTAAACAGCCTGAGAGAGAGGAGGATTGCAGCAGGAGGCAGCTGTAGTCTGCAGCTGACTGTGCTCTCAGGGTGACACTCACTAACAACTGGAAGATGTACAAAGCCTTTGGTGGAAAACTTCAGTGACACATAGCATCTTTGCAGGGGTGCATATCTGTGTTACCCTTGACAGCCTACAATATACCTGGATAGCCAGCTTACATGGATTTTTTTCCCCATTGGTTTTCAATTGGTTTGGGGTTTTTTTTCTGATGGAGAATCCTGACAGGTAGTGTCCGTCTTGCTTCAATATTGGTTTTCACAGCAGGAAGAATTTTACTGTCTGAAATTTTAAAGAAGCCTTCAAATATTAACCAGTTAACATTCTTCTTTTAGCTGTTCGGTTTGTGTTGGAAGCCCTGGTGCAGGCTGTACGTGTGGAGCAGGTACCACCAGGGTTGGGTCTCTGGAAGCAGAGCATGCTTCCCCACCGCTCACATCTTACAGCCTCCTGCTCCACACAAAGGGAAGAGCTTTCTTTTCAGAATATGTGACTTCGCTATTGATCGTCTAGGAAACAAATCCATGACAATGAGCCTAAAGGGCCAGGCTGATCAAAAGAATAATAGACTGGGTGATGTCAATGTTTTTGGTTTGTGGTTGTTTTTTTTTTTTTTTCCTGTTGAAGTTTTAACTAATTCAATTCATTAAAACTGGAAGGTAGATAAATGACAAAACCTAGGCTTGGTGATAACTTCTGGGAGCCAAGCGCTCATCCCCTGTACTGAAAACAAAGGAGCAAATAAAAGAGTGTTGTGAAGGGAGAACTAAAAAGAGCTGATGGTATTTAGAGGGGAGATGTCATCCCTCTTCCCGTGTCCTCTTGGCATTGACCATGCAGGTGTGCAACTGCCATTGTCACCACCAGTGAACAGCGTGAGCAACTGGTCACCCTGCTTCCAGGAAGCGGTTGGGAAGAAAGTGTGACGGCTGTTCGCAAACCTGAGTGTGGAAATTGGGTTGTCTGAGCCTGGCTGCTGCAGAACGACGGTGGTACAGTGCAGAAATGCCCCAAAGCTTTCTTTTCAGGTTCTGCTGCGTTTGATGTCAAACCCACTCTCTCAAATGGGATAAGAAAGTAAACGTTCAGCTCCAAGTGTCTATATTTCTAAGGCAGAAATGACATTTCATAAATACTCAACTATGCTGTTCTCAACACCCAATTTTCTATATTGGATTCATTTCTCAAATCTACTTACTCAGTTCAGAAGACTGAAATGTTAATCTAACAAGTCCTGCAGTTTTATAAGCAGCATGTAGCTTTTCATTTAATCTGACAGTTGCATTTAAATGACCCTACAGCTTTAGGGCATTGGAGGCAACCGTTATTTCATTATAACATTTCTATGCAATAATAAATAATTCTATGCATGATAACTCTTGAAAGAAAATAACATACATATGGCATGGCTGCTATCAACTATTGAAAGAATGTGTGCTGTTAGGGAAATTTGTCTATGAGCACCACAGGAAATCTTTATTCCCAGAGGCCAGATACCAACTGTGTAGTAAAACTGGGTTAGTTGCTCCTTATGATAGTTTACTCTTCCTCTCATCGGCAGAGAAGCAGGCTTTTTGACCTCTGCACTGGGACTGCCAGTAAAAAAAAAAAAAAAAAGAAAAAAACCCCTCTAGGTAATGACAGTTCTGGTAGATTTTAGCATCTGCAATTTTGGAGCCAGCTATGACTCTGTTCAGTGCACCACTGAGCAGCTGTCAGTTGTTAATCAGCTGAAGTTAATTAGCGTTCTTGCTATGGATTTGTTCGGCGTATGACAGCACTGGAAGGCTCTGTGGGATTAGAAAGCGGCTGGAAAATGGGGAAGAAATATTTCTAGGAATTCTGTGGTTTTCTACTTTAAATTCAAGGCCCTTTTATGGATTTTCACCGCAGTTTATACACTGAAAGTTTTAACTAGTCCCAATCAGACATTTTATTTAACCTTCCAAAACTAGTGACCTAAAAGCACAGGGCAGTTGGTTTATCCTCAGAATGGTCACCTCTCTTTTTTTCACTTGGGGGTAACCTGCTGGGTAAGGGATTGCCCAGGAGATGAGCATGGGACTATCCCAGTGCTTGCCAAACACCTTTGCCTCCATGGGCTCTGGTCACCTACTGTCACTTGGCACAGACTGGTCCTGGGTGCTGCTGAGAAAAGTGAAGGGACTCCAACACGCGGTTTATGTGTTATAAGAGAACAAAATGCCTCCTTTTTGTGAGATCAAAATGCTGGCGAGTGTGGGGTAATCTCATCTGAGCTCTTAGCTGACCTTCTTTGAGCCCAAGGTCTGACCAGAGACCTCCTGAATTCCCATCCAGCCTCAGCTATCCTATGCTCCCAAGAAGGATAATTCACGACTTTCTGAAACTCTAAAAAAAAATAAAAATACTACGTTGAGCCTTAAAAAAAAAGCAGGTTGTTGCATTTCTTCACCTCAACTCACCCCTTCCAGAGCAGTACACAACTCAAATAAATTAACTAAATACCTTTGTAATTTTAAGAAATGAGCTCGCATGTTTATAAAAGCTGAAATGGTGGAGTGAAAGTTTTAATTTTGTTTTAAAGTTCTTCTGTCTCTCTCAGGAGACGCATTCCTCGGAGCACTGAATATATGCATGTACACGGACAATGGTGATTCATTAACTGGATGAAGTGTGGGCACTTCCGTCTGTGTTGTTGACACTTCTTTTCATATGGAAAATCCAGTGCCAAGTTTTCATCTATTCATGTTGTGTCACCTCTTGTAAAAGTCAATATGTCACTATTTTCTGTATGTCAGCTGAGACTGATGGGAGTGCTGACTTTAAAGACAGGTCAGAAAGGCATTGGGAAAAAAAAGCAACAACCTTTGCTAAAGCAGAGTGATGCTAAATGTCACAGAACAAAGATTTAGATGCAATTTAGAGAGCTGACATGCAAAATGTGTACACTGTGGAGTTCAGAGACTTGGTTAAAATGTAACAAAGTCTGTGATATTATACCCAGATACCTTATTACTTCCACATTCTCCTCCAAAGCTCCAATATATTTTTTTAAGGCACCGAGATCTCTTTTAGCAGTATTGCAGGTCTGCATCATCTAGGGCAATGCTGGGTGGTGTTTTGCAGACTGTTGCTCAGCCTTCCCCATCAGCTGGAATTGTATATGCTCATATCCATTGCACAATATTCCCTCCTTTTACATTCGCCCATTATCTCCAAATAGATTCAGACTAAAAGTTTGGCTTAAAGCTGCTTTTGGCTACCCAGACCGTCATTAGAGCAGCCTAAGGGGAGAGCAGAGGCACCGTCTGGAAGTGCTTCAGACCTGGGAATACTGTGCTGACGTCGGTCCTGTTTCCCTTCCCTGTCCCTTGCTATTTCTTAAAATTCATGCATTACCATAACGGTGCAAAGAACTAAAAAATTTAGACTGCAGCTTGCCTGTAACTCACAAAAAGTTTGGTCTGAGAGCTGAGCTGAGCGAGTCTTATTCACGCAGGTAATTGTCATCACAAAGACCTCTCCTCCCTGCAGCGAGTGGGATGGAGGGATTTGGATTCAGATATCTCTGCCTGTCACTCTCTAGAGGTCACTAGTCTGGACTGATGAATTGTGAACCAGCCTATCTGACTGTGTACAGTTTAAGACCTGATTTTTGTCTGTTCTTTCCTGTGACCTCTATTGTTATGCCCATATTGTTACCTAAGTGCTGGAAATCAAAGGCAAGCACCGACTAGAAATATAGTGTGGGGAAAAAAAAAAAAAAGAGCTTTAATAACTTGGTCTTACCTTTGCATTTCAAAGGATCTGTCACATCATTCGAAGAGCCACGTGTTTTTAGAGATAATGCCACCTATACCAGAGACACTATTTTATTCATACTAAAATTTATT
>NW_009697328.1:8199-17509 GCF_000703405.1 Apaloderma vittatum | reverse complement strand
GTGCCTGGCACTGCTCCGGCTGGGCAGTGTAAGAGGAGGATTCCCCGTTTGTAGGAAACCTGTTGCTAAACTGAGGCTGGCCAGCACGAATCTTAGTCACGTACGTTTGATTTTAACCTCGGCTGCTCCTAAATGTGGCTCACCCGTACTCTGTTGAAGACAACAAGTCAGTTGTCCAAAGTTGGCCTTGTCACAAAAGAGCTTGGCTGCAATGCGTATGGAGCCTCCTCTGTGTTCAGTTTTTGTGCCAATGGACGTCTTCTTTTCTGCAGACAATCAGTACTTTTCTTTTTCTTCCTCAGAAATACCCACCTTATGTTTCATCAGGCATCCCTTTCCTTGGACACACAATTGCATTTGGAAAAAATCCCACGGAATTTTTGGAAAGTGCTTACAAGAAGGTATGTTTTCCCACACAGCTGGCTGAGCGTATGCTGAAATGTTTTTGTGAATCTACTGAGTTCACTACCTGGAAGCTGTTTAAAATCAGTTCCTTCTTGTTTGCCACCTTGAATCCAGACTGGAACGTGCAGAGCAGGCTCTGGTTTCTTCAGATCTCTTTGTCCGTCCTTGTTGGAGGAATAGTGTTTTTTAAGGCCTCTGTTGCGTTTCATGTTTAAAAAATATGCTTGTGTATTTGGGTAACACTCCTAGCTGAATCACGAGGTAATGAAAAAGCCGTTTTATGACGTTATTTCTTGCTTTAATTGGGAACGTTTAGTGCCACTCATACTAATCTGGGCTGGCATGTAGCTAATTACCTATGTAGGCAATTTGATGAATTTTAGGGCCCTCTTCAGTGTCCAGAAGGCTGATGTCTAAAGCCTCAGTAGATTTGATATTGTCTACGGCCCAAAGGAAATGAACTGAGGCCATAGAGCCTTAATTCTAGTGAAATAAGGTACCATGAAAGCCAAAATTAGTATATGAAGACCTGTTGAAGATGACTCTAAAATGTTATTTACTCCTAATTATCTATGCCTAACTCCAAATCCAGAGTTTTTTGAGATGGTGTTTGGAGGTGCCTGGAGGCTATATGCACTGTAGTTTCCCTGCTAGTTTTTGTCATGTACTTGATCTTTTCTGTATGTTTTTTAACATGGTTTTAAAACGTATATAAAATCCTTTCTGTTTGTTGTAATGTTAGGTATCACTAGTAAGTGATAAGTGATATGTCTTTATTAAGTTTCTGGACTCTTCTTAGTAGGGTGATTTATGGAAGCCTGTACATAAAGAGATACCGATTTAATGATTTGTGGTGTTCTTATTTTAAAGAAACTTTCTTTTTTTTCTCTCTTAGTATGGACCCGTGTTCAGTTTCACTCTACTTGGCAAGCCAATAACATACTTAGTGGGTAGTGATGCTGCTGCTCTGCTCTTCAATAGTAAAAATGATGATTTGAACGCAGAGGATGTATACTCTCGGATGACTGTACCGGTTTTTGGCAAGGGAGTCGTATATGATGTCCCTAATACGGTATGTGTTTTAAATATGAGTAGGATAGTAGTGTAATTTAAATTGTGAGTAGGCATCCCTGAGCTCTTGGCTCAGGGCTCGTGTATTCATATGCAGTTCTAGTATACTGCAGATAATTAGTCTGTTTATTTACCACCTTGCTCATGCGCCTGGATGCTATGTTTTGTTCTTTAAAGCATTTAATGCCATCACAGAGTCAAAACTGAATGAGTCCCTTTTTCCCTCCCTTACAGCGTGCTGCTGAACATAGTTTACTTCTCCCTTACAAGCAACTTTAGGTCTTCCATCTGAGAGACCTTTGAGAGAGACAACTTTTCATTTATGCCATGCCATATCTAGATACAGGAGTACTAATTTGACAGTTTGCAGCACTAGATTTTAGTATCTTGTGTCATGGATTGAACTAAACAGAACCAGTTCTGTTCAGTAATTTTTACTTCTCAGCTCAGCCTCTTCTAGGAGGCTGCACTTGCTGAAGTCAGCAGCATGTGTTTGCGGACAGTGTGTGCTGCTGACAGTGATAACACCTGAGCTTTACAGTTTCTGCCTGGGAGTGGTATGTGGAAAGGCTCTTGCTCATACTTACTCCTATAGTGACCAAGGTCACTGGTGGATCTTGTGTGTCATGCTGGGGGTGCTGGGAGGTAAAAGGTTGCCCTTCTGGTGAGTAACAGACAGGACAGGTGACCGGCAAGTGTATTCCATTCTGTAAGTCATATTCAGTATAAAACTGACGGATCCTGAGGGTTTAGGCCTCTTTTTCTTCTTCAGTGGCTGGTGTCTGAGTAGGACACTGTCCAATCTTCTGCCTTTGATGCTGATCCTGAGTCCGTGAATCCAGCTCGTGTATCCAGCTCCCCTCTGCCTCTGAGCCTGGGACTTGCCCAGTGCCACCTGCTCTACAGCATCAGTGGGGATTGTGATCGGGGAGGGCAGAGTTGGGCTTGATATCAGATTTGTGTATAGTTCACTATTTTTATCATTTCCTTATTATTTCTATTACTGTTTCATTAAAGGTGTTTTAATTTTATTTTGCAGTCTCTAAGTGTGTCTGCCTCATTCCCTTTTCCTTCCTGTTTGGGGAGCGAGAGGGTGTTAGAGAGTGTCTGACAGCATTCAGTGGCTGGCCCAGTCCAAACCCTCAACAATCTGTCTTCGTTCAAAAGCTAGTTCTTTGATGGCATATAATCTCGTCCTTCAGGCATTTTCAAGAACTTTCTATAAGCTCCTTGGAAGTGGGCATTTCTTACAGCTGTGTTCTTCAGGCACTTAAGGGTGGTGAAGGCCTTCCTCATTGGTCCACTGTATACTGTTGTTTTTTCTGAAATAAGATCTTTTCCTAGAGCTACCCTAGTTTTTGCCCTAGAGCATGTTGGAGTTCTGCATTAGTCAAGAGGTTAATCTTTTTGTATTACTCAGCCCTGGGTGAGATTGTCGTCCTTTTTGTCTCTGTGTCTTCAGGTTCCTCAGAAGATCACCTGTGCTACTTTTTTTTTTCTTTTCTCTTTTTCCACCACGGCTGGGAAATGAAGGGATTTTGCTACTGGCATGCCCTCATTATCAATAGCTGTGTATTTTTTCCCATTTGAAGCTAGCGAGGTTGCATGTCGGGTTGTGCCCAAGATGCATTCTGCTGGAGGTGAGCTGGTGTTTTTGGGTGTTGCTGCCACCGTGATTTCACTTCAGACACCTGCTGGGAAGACCTTTAGAGAACCGTTCACACTGGTGTTGGTTCTACCATTGATGGATCATCCAGAACTTTGAGGCCCCTGCTATCTGCTCAAGCTGCTCAGTCTCTGTGTCTTAGTGTGACAGTGACTTCCAGTTGTGTGTTTAGAAGAGCCACCCCTTACAGCTGACTGCTTGTTAGAGCGTAACCGATGACTCTTTAAAAGGAAGAAGTTACTTACTTAGCAGTAATTCTGGTAATTGTTTTTTAATATGTGCAGTCTCTACGTCAACTCCGCTTCGCTCTCCGTCTCCCCCCTCCAAGGCTCTTGCAGACAGGTTTGCATTGAGAGGAGCTGAAATCGCAGAGGATGTGTTCACTCCCATGTGCCATTCCTGTCTCCGTCACACTGGAGATGGAGACGGGCCAGCGTGTTGCAAGGGACATTGTGCTTGTCTCTGCTCTGTGGCCTGCCCGGAACATAGTCTCTTATTTAAACTTGAGTGTCTGTTGTAACCTACGTTACTAATTAGAATTTCCTTTTACTTTTGTGTGTTCTTTGAGTATAAGTAGTATTAAGTTGTTGATTGCGTTAATAAGATGATCCTTGTACCGATTGCTTTTTCTGTGTTGGTTCCTCTAGGTATTTTCGGAACAAAAGAGGATGATGAGAACTGGGCTAAGTATTGCTCAATTGAAACGGCATGTGACTGTGATTGAAGAAGAAACAAAGGAGTATTTCAAAGCATGGGGAGAGAGTGGAGAAAAAAGTAAGCAAGATCAGATACGTTTTTCCTCGGGTTTTCTGGGGAAGAATTAAAGCCAATGCGGTACGTTTTGGTAAATGATTTAGTGCAGTATTAAAGAAATGAAAGATGACATAGGTAAAACTGTGCAGAACATCAGAAGAAGCATGCAGAATACAGACTTTCCTTAATCAAATTTTAGGCTGTTGGAGACTAAAGAGGCTGAGAAAATCATTGACAGGAGTAAAGTACTCTCTTTAATTTTGCTTTTTAGTCAGCTAGTAGAGAGTGCACCTGTTGCCTGGCTGTATTGTGCTTGTTTTGCGTGATAAGAGTCAGCTTGGTGAAACCAGCTCTTAGTCTCTAGGAAAAGATTCTGTTCTGACTTCCGAGAGCCTGTCAGAGACCTTTGCTCAGGGATCCTCTACATGAAAGAACTGCATCCTTCAAGCGGATAAGGTTAGGTTAGTGATTGGAGGGCAATTCTTCTATTCCCCACCTGTCTTATCTAAGTAGCCTGCTAGATGTATGTGGCCCATCATTATTGTTGCAAGCCCACAGTGGCATGACAGTGTCAGAAATATTATATGTTTAAAAATATATATTCGTAAGTCATATTATATGAATCTATAACATGCAGATAATATATCAAATATATCTTACTATATATTTTACAAGTATATTAGTATAATATTGAATATATTTACGTACTATAGATAAACATAAAAGTATATGTTATTAAGTATGTGCATATTGTTATTTAAAAATAATTCAGTGAGCATCAAAACTAAGTGGTTTCCTGTGGATTTGGATTTTGAGGTTAAGTTTTTGTATGACTTGTTTAAGGATAGAGCTTGTGCTGCATGGCCTACTGTGAAAGGATTGCTAGGTCTCCTAGATAAATTTCCTGAAGAACATACTTTAGAAAAAAAGTGGTGAAATCAGTGAGCCCAGAGGGTTGTGATCGATGGAACAGGGATGAGTTGGAGGCCTGTAACCAGCGGTGTTCCCCAGGCGTCAGTACTGGGTCCAATCTTACTTAACATACTTGATGACCTAGATGAGGGGACAGAGCATATCCTCAGCAAGTTTGCTGACGATACAGAACGGAAAGGTGTGGCTGACACACCAGAGGGCTGTGCTATCCTCCCGCATGACTTGGACAGGCTGGAGTGCTGGGCAGAGAGGAACTTGATGAGGCTCAACAAAGGTAAATGTAGGGTCCTGCACCTGGGGAGAAACAACGCCATGCCCTCATGTAGTTAGGGGCAGACCTGCTGGAAAACAGCCCTGAGGAGAAGGATCTTGGAGTCCTAGTAGAGAGTGAGTTAACTATGAGCCAGCAATGTGCCCTTGCCACCAAGGCCAATGGTATCCTGGGCTGCATTAAGAAGAGTGTGGGCAGTAGGCCAAGGGAGGTTATACTGCCCCTCTGTTCTGCCCTGGTGAGGCCACATCTGGAATACCGTGTCCAGTTCTGGGCTCCCCAGTTCAAGAGTGATGGGGAACTGCTGGAGAGAGTCCGATGGAAGGCAACCAAGATAACTGGGAGACTGGAGCATATGTCTTAGGAGGAAAGCACTGGAATGGGTTGCCAAAGGAAGCGGTGGAGTCACCATCCCTGGACGTGTTTAAAAAACGGTTGGATGGGACACTTCAGGAGATGGTTTAGTGTAGGGCTATAGGTTGGGCTTGATGAGCTGGAAGGTCCTTTCCAACCTTTATGACTCTCTGAAAGGTTGAGAGAGCTGGGACTGTTTAACCTAGAGAAGAGAAGGCTGAGAGAAGACCTTATCAAGGTCTAGAACCCTCTACAGGGTGGGTGCAGGGAGAATAGAGCTGGCCTCTCTTCAGCAGTGCTCGATGACAGGGCAAGAGGCAACAGGCACAAGCTGGAACACGGGAAGTTTTGTCTGAATATGAGGAAGAACTTTACTGTGAGGGTGACAGAGCACTGGCACAGGCTGCCTGGGGAGGTTGTGGAGTCTCCTTCCCTGGAGACTTTGAAAACCTGCCTGGATGCAATCCTGTGTCATGTACTCTAGGCAGTCCTGCTTTAGCAGGGGCGTTGGACTAGATGGTCTCTAGAAGTCCCTTCCAACTCCAACGATTCTGTGATTCTGTAATTAAAATGCTGTTTGAAGAGAGACTCGATAGGCACACAGAAATTTAAAATTGGATGCTTCGTTCTTCTAGTAAACCAATCTAAAACTCTAATCTGTGTTCAGTTACTTTTTCTTCTCTTCTACAACATAAAGAATAACTTGTAAAACCTAGCATCTTGCCTGAAATGCATCTTCAGTAACATTTTTCACATCTTTCCTCAGACCTACTTGAAGCTCTTTCAGAACTTATCATTTTGACAACAAGTCATTGCTTACATGGGAAGGAAATAAGGAGCTTACTGAATGAGAAGATGACTCAGCTGTATGCTGATTTGTATGGCGGTTTTAGTAATGCTGCCTGGCTTCTTCCAGGTTGGCTGCCTCTGCCGAGCTTCAGGTACCAGAAATAACAGACGAAGCAACTTTTTGTCTAAACCTCTGTGTTGTTTCTTTTATTTTTTTTTCCCCCATTCTATTTCTTGTTTGTAAGCTATTCTAGACATCCCAATAAATCCTTATAAGCGTGGTACATGTTACTTTGTATAAAGTACTAATAGAAGTGTTTTGAATTGCAGACGTCGAGATCGAGCACACAAAGAAATAAAGAATATTTTACACAAGGTTATCCAGGAACGGCGGAAGTCTAAGGAAAAGGAGGACGACATGCTCCAAGCCCTACTTGATGCTTCATACAAGTAAGCCAAAGGCTTGGAGACTTGTCATTTATAGATGTTTTACTTTAGCTTAGAGCAGCTAAAACTGTCTACCAAAAAAATAAGAAATATTCTCTCATGTTCTGAACTGGTTTTGTTTCTAGCAAGAACTGGCATTCTTAAGAACAGCTTAAAATCTTCACTTGTAAATGGTTATTCAGATTTCGGAGACTTTTATCGGTGGCCAAGAGGTTACTTCCTTTCTCTTTGCTGGCTGTTTGGTATTGATTTTCTTTAAGACCCTGGTGAGATGCTTTCCCTCTGCTTCCTTCTCTCTTGATCTTTTGTTGTTCAATTTAGGGTAGGCAACAGAGGAGGAGAAGGAGGAAGTACATTAGAGGAAATTGTAAGTACTGTTGTATCTAGAAACCTCATCAAATGAAGCTCCTTCCCTTTGTCCTAGGGATGGCCGTCAGCTGACAGATGATGAAATCGCAGGATTGCTTATTGTGATGCTGGTGGCGGGGCATCACACATCTGCCGCCACAAGTGCCTGGTTTGGCTTCTTCATGGCCGGGAACAAGTCGGTACAGGAACAGTGCTATGCAGAACAAAAAGCAGTTTGTGGGGATGACTTGCCACCGTTAACTTACGAGCAGGTTTGTATGTGCTATTATTCCTTCTGGGCGTTTTTATAATTTTAGATGCTTATTTTTCTAAAAAATCCAAACCAGACAACAAACAAATGTAAAACATAATCATGTGCTTTTGTTAGAATCTGGCACGGTCACCCTGTGACAACCCTGTTTGCCAGAATATATCCTTCATCTCCTCCACTCCAAGCAAATTTTCAGGTTCCTACTGTTCTTGAATCAGTGTTAAGGAAATTACAGTTCCTACAGTGCCTCTTTAAGAAACAATAGTCCTATAGAGGAGGAAGATCCTCATATTTCCATTGAGGGAAGGGATGCAATGTGACCTTGTTCTTTAATTAGGCTTAGGCATTGAAAACACTTGGAAAACAGATTAGTAGGAAACTCGTTATGTTTGATTGCACTGGTCAGAGATTTGTTTCCTTCTTAATTGAATCAAAGGGAAAAAAAAAAAAAGGTCGGGGTAGCTGATGAAGGACATTTGAATACCAGCTCTTAGTCACTGTTTTTTTTTTAAGTTTGTTTTTAAGTGATGTAAAACAACATTTTGTTTGTGTTGAATAAACTTGTCTGTATTCTGATGTCTCATTTTCCCTGTATTTTCAGCTTGAGCATTTCAGTTTGCTGGATCGTTGTCTGAAAGAAACTTTTAGGCTTAGACCCCCTGTAATGGCGATTCTGAGATTGTCCAGAACTCCCCAAGTGAGTACACGTGTTGGAATTTACTGTGGTAGAACAGGGCTGGAACAGGCCTGGTCGGGAGTGTTCCGGTTGGCAGAAGTGGACCAGGAGTGGTCAGTGTTTGCTGGCAGGGGTGAGAGCCGATAGCAGCCTGGGTTAAACCAGTGAGAGTGTAGCTGGTGTTGACTGAGGAAAGCAATTAGTACTTTGAACTTGGTAGTTGTTACCTTCCTCTGGAATTATTTGTGTCCACTTCTGGGACCCTCTCGCCCCCAGCAGTGAAGACATCGATAAAGTGAAGCAAGCAGAGGGCCACCGGGATGGTCAGGGGTCGGAGCACTTGTGCTGTGAGCAAAGGCTGAGAGAACAGGGTTTGTTCAGCCCGGAGAAGGAAAGGCTCTGAGGGGACATAGTAACAGCCAACAGCCATCAGTCTCACCTGAGTTCAGTTTGGTGTTACTGCGTAAAGATACTTTTTGTTTGCCAAATGTTTTTAATAGCTGACTTGGAAAAATTTGTCTTGCACTTAATACAATACAAGCTAGGTAAATCTGAAAGAAAACTTGCTGTTGGTGCAAATAAGAGAGAGAAATCAGGCAAGTCCAATAATTTTTTTCAAATTAATGTTCCTACTATGACAAATGCTTTCAATAAATTTTAAGTTAATTCTTTCAGAAAATTCTTTCTGTAGAGTTGCCAGCCTTGTTAAAGCGGATGAAAGGTTCCTGCAACTACTTGAACATTATGCCCTGTAGAAGTAAAAAAATAAAGATTAGACTGCACTAATATTTGATAGGCTTAGCCAAAGTCTCTTTTGAAATTGAAGCCTCACGATAGAGCACTTCAGGTAACATTTCAAAAAGAGAAATGGAGCAGTTTTGTCTTGTCTGTTCTCTCACAGACTGTTGCTGGATATGATATCCCACCTGGACATCAGGTTTGTGTGTCCCCCAGCATTAACCACAGGCTCAGGGGCACCTGGAAAGACGCTCTAGACTTCAAGCCTGACCGGTACCTCCAAGATAACCCAGCAACTGGAGAGAAATTTGCATACATCCCATTTGGTGCTGGTGAGTAAGAAAACACAGTGCCTTCCTCGATGATTATGGAGTGAATTGGCTCATACCAGTTGTCTCGTGTGCAGTGTAGTGTCTGAGGATTTTTTTAGTTTGTTTATTTTTTCTTTTTGTTGCCCCAAAGTTTTCCTACTGCAAAAGTGCTGTTAAAAGAACAAAGTTTATAGTTTTGCATTAGTGTCACAGAATGTTAGGGCTTAGAAGGGACCTCATCTAGTCCAACTCCCCTGCCAGAATGGGATCACCTAGA
>NW_009697328.1:7577-8184 GCF_000703405.1 Apaloderma vittatum | reverse complement strand
AGGTGGCTTTTGAATGTCTCCAGAGAAGGAGACTCCACAACCTCTTTGGGCAGCCTGTTCTAGTGTTCTGTCACCCTCACAGTGATAGCTGTATATGCCACAATAGCAATCAAACCAGATCTTTCGGTTAGCATGTGTGAAATTTGACCCTTTCAAGGCAAAGTAAAAGCAATATGAAGTCAGTATAAGGCAGAGCAAAAATCTCCAGAGAGTCATAACTGCCAAAACAAAATTTTGTGACCAGCAGAAGAAGGGAGGTGATTGTCCCTCTGTACTCAGCACTGGTGAGGCCGCACCTTGAGTATTGTGTTCAGTTTTGGTCACCTCAGTATAGGAGAGATATCGAGGTGTTGGAGCGAGTGCAGAGGAGGGCAACAAAGCTGGTGAAGGGCCTGGAGAACAGACCTTATGAGGAGCGACTGAGGGAGCTGGGACTGTTCAGTTTGATGAAGAGGAGGCTGAGGGGGGATCTCATCATGCTCTACAATTACATGAAAGGACATTGTAGAGAGGTTGGTGCTGGTCTCTTCTCACAGGTAACTAGGGACAGAACCAGGGGGAATGGTTTCAAGTTGCAACAGGGCAGGTTTAGGCTGGACATTAGGAA
>NW_009697328.1:0-7480 GCF_000703405.1 Apaloderma vittatum | reverse complement strand
TTGGGTGATATGGTTTAGGGGTGACCTTGTAGTGTAGGGTCAATGATTGGACTTGATGATCCCAAGGGTCTTTTCCAACCTGAATTGTTCTATGATTCTATATAATTCTATGATATCACCACAATATGCTTATAGTTGATCTCTTTTCTCTGTGTTGTAAGTACTCCTTTGGGGATACGTACCTCATCACTCTCTACAACTGCCTGAAAGGACATTGTAGAGAGGTTGGTGCTGGTCTCTTCCCACCGGTAATTAGCAATAGAACAAGAGGGAATGGCTTCAGACTGCAACAGGGTAGGTTTAGACTGGACATTAGGAAAAATGTCTTCACCAAAAGAGTAGCCAGACACTGGAATAGGCTGCCCAGGGAGGTGGTTGACTCACCGGAGGGGGTTGACTCACCATCCCTGGATGTGCTTAAAGGTCGTTTAGATGTGCTGTTGGGAGATATGGTTTAGGGGTGAACTTTGTAGAGTAGGGTTGATGGTTGGACTTGATGATCCCAAGGGTCTTTTCCAACTGGAACGATTCCGTTCCATGATAGGTTGATGCTTTCTCGTGAAGACAGAACACCACAATCTCATTCAAATTACTTGTTCTGTTTTAAGCAATGACAGCTTAGAAAAGCAAGAATTGGATGGGGTTTCAATGGTGTATGTGCAGCATCAGTCTCATGTTGTTTAGAGCAAAGCAACTGCTGTCCACATAAAATTTTTGAAAGTTAGCTTGTTGTCAGAGGTGATGCACTAACTGTTTTAACTGCTTTTTATGGCTTTCCTTCTAGGCCGTCATCGCTGTGTTGGAGAAAACTTTGCTTACGTTCATATTAAGACTATTTGGTCTACTTTGCTTCGTTTGTATGAATTTGATCTCATCGATGACTATTTTCCGACTATAAATTATGCGGTGATGATACCCTCACCTCAGAACCCCATTATCAGATATAAGAGGAGGTCACCCTAAGTTGTGGAGCTAAAACCTTACTTACATTCTGTAAACTAACAGACTTCTGTTAGAAGGATAAAGACACTGTTGCATCTAGCGTTAGGAAAGCAACAATAATCTACCAAATGCTAATTTTTTGCACCCATTTTGTTTGCTTGCCCACACCATTTAATGCTGCTGAATATAATTGCTTGTTCTACAGTTTTTCTGGGTGCCTTTTTGGAAAAAAACCTGTCTCTTCTATTGAGGTAACAGTTTTAAAGTGCCTTCCAGCTCTTTAAGGTGACAGGCAATTTCCCAGGCAAGAAAGCATGGTTTTGTTTTAGCTGCACAGCTGCGCTACAGCAGGCAAATGAGCTAGCAGAACAGAAACTAAACCTGATTTTTCTATCTCCGCTATGGCAAATAAAAGAGAAATACACCTATGTCATTATTTACCTTCGTTCTTGTTCTTGGAGTTAAATCAACGGAAAGAACTTTGTCAAACTCTGCCTGGTTAAAGGCTTCCCCTTAGTTTCTCCCAAGGATAGAGTGGAGGGGAGGGGCCTGATTTATTCCCCTGTACATACCAGCTGCAAGTGGAATTTGAATCAATGTGCCCTCCACATGACTTGCCTGAAAAGGGTCAAACTACACTTCAGCTCTGAAAGTGTGTATTCAGACAGGTCTCGAATAGTTGTGTTGAAGATTTTGCCAGGTCTCTCTCTCTTTTTTTTTTTTTTTTTTTTTAATTTTTGGAAGAGATAAGTACCTGTCTGTATGCGCAACACAACTGATTAAGAGAAGGGTTAAAATCCTTTCTGCCTGTAACTAGTTTTATAATCTAAAATACTGCAGAATAGAAGAAGTATTCGATTTCTGAATATTTCAAAATAATTGTCAAGTCACCTACAAATGTTTAGTGAATATACAGGAGCTGTATATAATCCGGTAAGCAGACAGCAGACACTGCAAAGCCGACAGCCTTGAATGTTTGCAAAGTACCTCTACAGAACAGCCAGAAAGGATAGCAGTATTGGCACTTTGTACTGCAGGAGGGATGAAATGTATAAACAGATGTTACAAAATCATCTGAACTTCTGACTCTCTGGTAACTTTTAGAGGAGAACCTTTAAACACTAATGCCTGCTCAGAATGTAATCTTTAAAAAGGCAGGTCCAGAAAATGTCTCTTCCATTAATAGTATCACTAATGTTCTTACTTCCTCTTGCCAGTGATGAGAAGAGCACAATTTGGCCTCCAAGAACTACTGACAAGTTTTTAAACTCCTGATTTTGGTTATGTCATTTCTTTTGTAATTTGCTTACATTTCTTCTGGGTAAATACAAAATAAACTAATGTTTAAATATGATTTTGTTCTATGGAAAATCTCAGAACAAACTGTCATAATTTACTTGAAGCATAACTATGCAAAGTGAGGAAGGAAAAGAGAGCTGTCACCTAAAGTGTAATTTGACATATGGAAATTACTACTCCCAAAGATAAAAAAGGAGGAATACCCCAATAGTATCAAGTGCACAGAAAATGGGTAGTAAGTCTGTTTACACTGCAGGATTGGTAACTCAGATAAAAAAAAATCAATGGCAAACGATAAATTTAGACACCCAACTATAATTTCCACGAAGTGGCACTTAAGAACAGGAGTTCACATTAAGTGTTTTCCTAAGTGAAGAGCTCTGTATCTTTCTCCCCCTGAGAGTAGTATTAGTACACAGGATCTTAGTACGGCATCTTGCCAGAGGATTTTCAGTAGTGGAAGCAAGAAATAAAAGTGTTGTTAAGCTTAACTACTCCTGGCAATTCAATGGCTAACCCCCATTTTACTAATAAATATAATGCTGTTCAATCTCTCACCCCAACAGGATTCAAATTAAGTTCTCTGTTCCCTGGCCTTTTGGTTTTTTAAGTTGACACAAAATGATAAGTAAAATATAAGTGGCCCAAGTGAAAATGTCGTCTTGTGTAAACTCTCTCCTTGTAACACAAAAAACCCCATCAAGGTTCATATTATTCCCTTGCCACAAACTTGCAGTTAAGCACATAGTTGCCACGGCCCACTAAATCTTGAGAAAATGTGTACTTATGCAGAGCTTACTCAGAAGATTCCGACACGGTAGTTGTTTACAAGCCGTCAGTTGACGTTTGTGAAGCAATACATATTTTGCATCATGTAGAGCTACTATCTCAGTTTACTGCTGGGATTCCAATGAGGAATTTGTTTAGGAGTTTGTTTAGAAGTTCAGGAGTTCCAAGTTGAAAACTAAAAAAAATCAGTTTTATGGCAACTCAGTGTATAAAACTACTTACTGCCTTGTTCCTGGTACACTGGAAACAAGTTGCTGAGAAACTATGCAGAGAGGGTTTAAAGGAGTGCGGTAACTGTGGAGCCTTCTCCAGAGCAACCTGCCCGGCTGCAGTCCCTCTGCCCAAGGTACAACAGCTGAGGGGGGAGCCCAGCAAAGCCTACTGGCTCCATGGCTCCCAGCCCAAACTTCCAGGTGTAATTAACTCACGAGATTACGTTGCACAAATGCTATTCAGTTCCAACGTTACATTTTATGTCCGAAATTTGAACTTGCTCTGCTAGAAACGTAATCCCATGTTAGCCAATAGCCTAGGCAAGGTCACAGACAAACCTGTATAAGCTCTATAAATCAGGTTGTGGCTGTAAGTATGTGACCTTAATGATTCAGCTGTTTTACAATGCTGAAACTCAGCCAGAAGACTAAGCTGCGTTTTGCTTGTCAATAAATGTGGACAATGTTCAGAAGGTCAGGGAGAATTCACTTTGTTAAACACATTTTTTCTATCTTACTAGATTTTCATTGGTACAAATGTATTCCTACAAATTTGTTCAGCAATTAAAAAGGAAATCTGTTCAGCTGGGTGTTAGAAAACATGACAACATGCACATGTTACGTATAGGAACCGAGTAACAGCAGTCCTGGTGCTGGAAACACTGAGAGAATTTGTCATCTAATTCTGTTTGAAGAAGGATTGAATACTTCAGCTGATGAAACGGGACAAGTGCTCCTATGGCTGTCTGACCCCAGTGGCAGAACTACGTATGCAGCAAGGATGCTGTTCTGTCATTTTGAAAGGAAGGAAAGAAAAAGGTGAACACAACCTCAGATATATATTGCAAAGCATCCAGTCACCCATTATAGCCACTGTAAGCCTGGGTTTTCTTTAATTCTCGCTCTTTGGTTTTTTTCCTCCTTTTGTAATTCTGTCTGAATGTAAGGAAACATGCAAAAAAGAATACTGGAATAAACACCTGGTGTGCCAACAGCTCTGTACTGGAGTGAGGGGAGGGCATTACAATAACAGATGAATTGACTTGTGTTTTGGAGACCAGAACAGTTTATCTGTAGAATATTAGAATTAATTGTGTGATCACTTAAAATTACCATTAATTGAAACTTGTTTCATGAGTGACATTGTTTAGCAAGGGTAGTTAGATTTATGGAAGCGTTATGTCACAGACACAGAAATACTGCTGAGCTTAGGCTGAAGGAAGGCCCCCAAACCAGCTCAAAGTGGAAAGGTAAGGTAGCTGCGTCTGTTTACAGAAACTACATCCTCGAGATGAGAAAAGATTGCCCACCTGGAGACAGAGAAAGGACCCAGTGAGGAACAAGAAGACCCCAGGCCCAGATATCACCATTGGACCAAAGCATCACATTAAGGGGAAGTAAGCTCAGACTCTAAGAGTCTAATTGCCCAGGGCTTGCTTTGCTTGGGGTCCCTCTCGGAAGGTCCCAGCTCCAGCTGAAGTAAACTAACTCTGTGGCTGAATCCAGGGTCCAAACTCTTCTTTACAGTCAAGGGCTAAGAGTGGATCCAGCCACACCTAGTCTTCTCTCCATGAGGAAGTTTGGAAAGCGAGGGGGGTTGGACTGAACCTCACGACTTGGTGAGAGGGTCTTCCAGGACTTGTCTATAACACATCGTGGAATCTAAAGCCTTATGTGCCTCTTCAAAATACTCTAAGAACAAACACAAGAGTTAAACCAGTCAGCCTTCACCATTTGCAGAATGGAATAAACTATTGAAGAGAGCACTATTTCACCAGAAAACTTCACGAGAAGTTAATGGTGCATTCCAGTTAGAGGGACTGTTGTGTATTTAGACCGTAGCAGTATGAGAACTAGGCATAACAATATATTATACTCACCCAAAGTACAAACTAAATCTACTCTTTCAACTTTGTTTTTCTACATAGATGTCGTGCAAGTAATCCGTGTTAAAAACTGTTAATGACAAGAACCAGTGTGCAGGAGCAAGGAAAAAGTAAATGGGTGGATCATGCATCGTACCTGTCTGTGCAGAGCAAGCATGTCTGAGAGTAGCAAAGGGCAAAAATCATATGAGTGCTTTGTACACACAGTTATATGTATTTATTGTTTGAGAAAATGGAGCAATATTCTCAGCAAATGAGGGTGAGGGAGAAAAGCAACAGTAAGTGTTTTGAGAACTGCAATGATATAACTATGAAGCAGGTTCAGGAAGCGCACTCGGTAATAACACAGTCCGTGTAACTGTGACAGCCTGTGATCAGTGCCTTTGTAATCAGAACACGTTTTTATCTCCTCAGGCAACGTACATTGTGAAAACCATCGTACAGTTTACCCACCTCAGACCATATGATGAGAACACAAGGAATATTTATAAATTGCTGGATTTCATATGGAAAACTTACTTTAAAATCCAGTTTATGTAAACTTTAAGACTACTTCAAGATACAAAAAGGGGTTGTGGTCAACTTTGAGCCTGGCCATTGCTCCCTTTACCGTTTGGGTAAAAGACTGTGTGGAAAAGATTCGCCAGCGATCGAGTACACTTACTCGGACTTGCTTTAACATAAGCAAACTCTATTAATTTCCTACGCAAAGTAAAGTGCAGGATGAGTCCATTTTGACAGAAGGGACCTCTTCAATTATGGCAGTAGATGTTCTCAATCTCTGTTCTCAATCTCTAAGTTCTCCTGGTTAAGTGTCAAAAATTAAGGCCAGAAGCTTAGTTATCCAGTCTGAAATTTGGAGAAAAAGGCAAAGCCTTAAAAGTCTGAGTTTTCAAGAAATAATTTTCCTCACAAATGAATACAGTGAACTCTGCAGAAAACACAAGTTATGAGCTTTCCTTTTTTTAGTGAAACAGCAGCACTACACATAAAGCAGGCGTAAAAATGCTTTTAACTTGAAAAATTCAAGAATCCTTAGACTGCAGTTGTACACATTTCCCCGCAGATAACCTTTTGAGTAATCAGCTGAGAGAGATGTCACTGCACTGGAAGCCTTACAGCCTTTCCTGTCTTGCCCTGAGACTTAATGTGACCTACCCTGAAAGCCAAAGGAAATCAATAATAAGATTCTTCAGTTTGAATGAAAAAGCTAAAGTTCGTCTTCATTTATCCTTTGTATTATTACTCTCTACTAGACTCTTTGTTAATAATGAAATGTAGTATTTGACTTCCAGCCTTTTTTCTCATTCACAGTAGGTAAAATGCCAGCCAAAAGCAGATGTATAATGTGTTTTAGGCAGGAGAAATCTATTTGACGTTGCCTCCCCTAAGACCCAGGATGAATGCACACATCCTTATGCTGGCTTCTGTACCATGGGTACCTAAAGGGAACTAAAGTGCCTGTTCTCGCCCAGATGAGAAATGGACAGACACTATCCCAGTACAATCACAGGAAATTTAGTCTGGGAGAGATCTTTAGACGTGGGTAAGCAATTAGCTATGATGTTAAAATTAGCGTTCCCCCAAAGAGCTGATGGGTAAGGCTTGGTAGTTAGAAAGTTCCTGGAACTGTTTCCAAAAAGGCTGTTTGCCTGCAACCACCCCCTTGAAGAGGCAAAGGAAGTCCACAAGCAGATACACATATGTACATACATACATATATATGTATATATATACAGGCTATCCCATGCCAGCTGGCCAGAGTGACCAACAACGTCCCCACTAAGTGCACCAGCAGAGATACGGCCTTTGACACCAGTTCCCATTCCCCGTATGGACAGAGAAAGGTGTAAAGTTGGTGCAGGATGCCGTGGAGCTACTATGTATCATTTGCTTTCTCTTCACCTCCTGAAACAGGAAGGTATTTATTTTTCTATTTCACAGTCACTTTCCTATCCTATTGTAGTATTTGTAACAGGACCCCAGAAAGAAGTCACAACTAGTTTGGGGCATGACCCAGACAACTCCTGAAATGCTGTCTTGTAAGAATCATAGAATGGCCTAGGCTGGAAGGGACCTTAGAGATCATCTAGTCCAACCTCCCTGTCACGGGCAGGGACACCTCTCAACTAGATGAGGCAACAACATGGAGACCGAACGTGGATCGAACCCGCGACCTTGGTGTTATCAGCACCGCCCTCAAACAACTAAGCTAAGTGGCCCATCATATGTATTCAAATAAAAAATAGTGGGATTTTAAAGTTTATTTTAATTAAAAGTTTCAAAATTAAATACATATAATAAATTTATTCCTTTATATATGTATAAAATTTAAATATATTAAAATAAATA
>NW_009697327.1:21736-60253 GCF_000703405.1 Apaloderma vittatum | reverse complement strand
ATTCTATGATTCTATGATTCTATGATCAGTGTCCCTAAGATCACATGTATGAATGCCTGGACCACCTGAAGAATGAACTTCCGGTTTTTGTGAATCTGCCCTCTGTGAATCTCGCCATTCCAGAATTTTTTCTTCTCCCATGTTTGTGTTCATACCGTGATATGAAAATTCTTTTTTCAGGAACTCTGAAGCCTGCTGCGCACTTGGTGCTGCTAGCTACCCACCCTGTATGTAGGGTGCCTGTGTAAGCAGACCTTGTGTTTGTAAAGGGTATTAAAATGTTCTGCATTTGTCTGTTTACAGCTAAACAATTTTTAGCCCTGGCTGCAAAGAAAACCATTGTCAATCACAGATTACTTCTGCTAGGGAGTGGTTCTCACACTGTGGCTCCTTGTTAGACAAGGAAAATGTGGAGGTTTCCCTTTCTTTCCCCTCCTCTGCATTCCAACCAGTTAGAAGGATTTTGTAACCCAGAAGGTGAAGAATCCACATTGCTCTGCCAGTGATACTGTGGAGACTGACACTGCTTTCCCAGAGTCTCTCTTTTCATGCAAACTTAAAAATAGATTTTTTTTTTCTCCTTTGACAGTGAAAGCACTATATGACAATACCAAACCCATCTATTGTGTATTATTTTAGCAGATCCCTTAAGTCTAAGGTATTGTAAATTCCTTGATACAGAAAGAAGCAGTTGGATCTGTTTGTATAAACCTAGCAAAAGAGGCCTGCATCTCCTTTGAGAATATAATACAAATAACATAGCTATATTTATAGCAAGGAGAGCTTGTGTTTGTAACCTTTGGGGTAATTAACAGCAGGACAACATCTCAGATTAGTTTTAGAACCACATCAGCAACAAAACAGCAAGCAAGACTGTTTAAAGCTGCAATGAATGTGTGTAAATGCAGACATAATTACCTTAATCCTCAGCCAATAAGAGTTTTAAAGCCAGTTAATTGCTTACTCAGTTTCTGTTTGTTGTGCAGTGATCTTGAAAAAAAAATCAATAAGCAGTCTCTCCACTCCACTCAAGTTCAAGCTTCATTTAGAGCCCCAAAAAAGTGTGAAATTCTATCATAAATATTTTTCTCTTCCTGCTGTAGGAATTACCTTTTGCAAAGCAAGACAAGGAGAGACAGCACAAACATTTGTCATAACTCTCTTCAGGGAGTGGTAGAGTTGAAAAGATGAGTTGCGTTCAGAAAAAAAATGCTTTCAGAGGGAATATCCAGTGATCAACATGTAATACTTCAGCTTACTAAACCTACACTCTCGTCTTCGGCCCCTCTCCACCTTTGTCCAAAATACAGGCAAATCTTCCTGTGCTGAGGAACTTTAACATCTGGAGGGGTTAGGTCAAGGCATTTGCATCATTCTAGTCCACTTACAGCCTCCAAAGCAGGCTTAAGAGGAGCTTGATGACTGCTAGATCTCATAAATATGATGTTTTGCCATAATGAAGTGTACTTTTCACCAGCCATTGGAGTTGATACAGCCACTATAAAAGGAGATAATTGTCCACCAAGCAAAAATACCTCTGGGGCATGTGGAATACCTGCATGGGCCATCTGGTATTTTCCAGGACTTCTTTAAGGCCATGTGTGCACACACAGTAGATATATGGCCTGTTTGACTATTGGTTATTTTTTACTACCTTCCTACCAGATTTTAAATGAATGCAATTGACTCTTTTGTAACTAGGCACTGGAATACAGGGCCTTGTAGTCTGCTGTTGGTAGTGCTGATGTCTGTCCAAAGGAAATTAAGTGATGAAAATTTATACAGTGTGAAGTCCCAAACAGAATTTGCCCACATATCTTCATGATACATTGGATTTTCCCTCTAGTGATTTTCTGTGGACACATTTTGCTAAAGGCTTGGCGTTTTCTAGCACTACAAAGCTATTCAAAAAAAGTACAAGTATATCTGATTTGAGATGTTATTTTCCTGTCATTGCAAGAGAAAGAAATGAGCATAACCACTATCATATTAATATATTTAGACTTTTCTCTCTCATTTTTAAAACAAATGTTTTTCTTACATGCCCCTCTGCATCCCCCCTTCCTCCCTCCTCAGCTTCACTTCCAGACGAATATTCCTCAGAAACTTTATGGTCTTGGAGTGGAACAACTGGAAATAATGGCTAGAGCCAGAAGTACTGGGAGCAGATATTGAAGCAGTTTTCATAGTAACTCTGCCAGCATATTGCAACGCCGACCTACAAAACACCTCAAGCCTTGTCCAGCTCTGTTTTGGTTTTTTTTGTTTCTCAGGTTGTCTTTGAGCAGACCTGATGAGTGTAGAAAGTTTTGTGATAGCTTTCTGATGTGTTACAGGACATGCCTCCCAACTCTTGCCATCCATAACTGGTTTTTACTTATGATCTGAAATGAGATTTGAACTCAGCCTCAGGCCTTCTGTGTTAACCCACTGCACCACAGAATTGTAATCCATGCAATCCTAAAATAATACGGTTAAATGAGAGACTGACCTTTCCTTACAGCCAAATAGGTCTTCATTTCAAAGTATTTGATGTGATTAGACCTAGCTGACCCTGTGATTGATCTGTTGGTAGAGGCATGTTTTTCATAGGGCTCAGAGTGAATAATCGTCAAGAGAAGCCTTCTTTCATTCCAGAAGGAGAGAAAGAAAAGTAGCACCTTGAAAAACATGGTAACTAACTGTGGATCCTACAGGCCTGGTCTTGAAACATTGCCATATTAATTGAATATGTAAACCTCTCTCATAACATCCACTTTTTCATTTATTTGTACAAAATATGCTCTATTAGCCTTCCAAAGGCAAGATATGAATCTCCCAGCATGATATCTCCATTTTGAAAATGGGTATGAAATGAGGGATTAATCATACAGGGAAGGACAGATAGAAAGTGTTTGTGGGAATTATTTTTGGCCTAAAGAAGCCCACAAAGATTAGCTACAAAGATTTCATTATACTTTTCTGTATGGAACCATTGATGATAAATATGGCTGCACAGGACCAGTTTTATCCCGACTAAATCAGTGCATCCACACCAGCAGCACTGAATCACCAAGCATCTTTGACATAGAGTGACCAAATTAAAAAATAAAAAGAGACCAAAGAGATTTGCACTCTTGGGTTACATGGCAGTGACCTGCCACCCACATTTGATCATGTAGCCCAGTAAAGCAACTGGCCTTGTCCCAATCACGTAACGTGATGAAGATCTCAGTATGAGGATACACCTCTGTCCTGGTTTGAGCTAAACAGAACCAGTTCTGTTCAGTGACTTTTACTGCTCAGCTGTCTCTTCTTAGAGGCTGCACTTTCTGAAGTTAGCAGCATGGTTTTGCAGACAGTGTGTGCTACTGGCAGTGATAACACCTGATGGAGGGTGGGGCTCTTCTCCTGGGCAACCAGTGACAGGACAAGAGGGCAGGGCCTGAAACTCCGTCAGGGGAGGTTTAGGTTGGATCTCAGGAAGCACTTCCTCACGGAGAGGGTGCTCAGGCACTGGGATGCACTGCCCAGGCAAGTGGTGGAGTCACCGTCCCTGGAGGTGTTTAGGGAGAGGCTGGATGTGGCACTTAGTGCCGTGGTCTGGCTCATGTGGTGGTGTTGGATCACAGCCTGGACTTGATGATCTCAGAGGTCTTTTTGAGCCTCAACAATTCTGTGACTCTGTGATTCTGTGATTCTGACGTGTTTACAGATACTGCCTGAGACTGGGATGCAGAAAGGCTCTTGCTGATAGTTATTCCTACAGTGACCAAGGCCACTGCTGGCTCTTGTGTGCCACACTGGGGGTGCCGGGGAGTAAGAGGGGTCACAAGGAAATGAAAGGTTGCACCTCCAGGGAGTTACAGACATGACAAGTGACCAACATTCCATATACATCATATTCAGTATAAAACTGAGAGATCACGAGAGTTTAGGTCTTCTTCATCTCTTTGTTCTCCTCTGCAATGGCCAGCATCCAAGGAGGATTCCGTCCAATCTTCTGCCTTTGATCCCAATCCTGAGTTCCCAAATCCGGCTCCTGTATCCAGCTCCCCTCTGCTGCTGAGCCTGAGGCTTGCCCAGTGCCACCTGCTCTGCAGTATCAGTGGTGATGGCTATCAAGGAAGGGGGGGAGTTGCATTTGATATCAGATTTATATATATGTATATAGTTCACTATTTTTATTATTTCCCTATTCATCAAAGCTGTTTTAATTTTCTTTTTCCAAGCCATAAGTCTCTCTGCCTCATTCCCTTTTCCTTCCCATTTGGGGAGGGAGAAGGGGTTAGAGAGCCTCTGTCCACGTTTAGTGGCCGGCCCAGCCCTAACCCGCAACAACCTTGGGCATTGATTTATACAGGACACCATTACACATCGTAGATTACATAACTAAATGCATGGGTAGAGGTTATCGTTGGAGCATCTCTCCCTCTTTATCTCTCATTGCATTGTGAAAACAGAGAATGGGGAGAATCCTGTGTCCCATGTCGCAGTTTTAAAATCCTGAGGAAACTCATTGGAATAGCAAGACAGGGGAATTTTATGTCATGATTCTCCCAGCCAAGCCAAGCTATCATTTTACTGTACTGCTACTCCCTCAACTCCACTTGCTCTGAGTTATAGATGAGAATACCCTAGTGCAGTCCTAGAGGCAGTGAGCTGTGAGAACTCTTAAATGGGCACAGCTGCACCGTACAGCAGTAAAGAGGCTGATTAAACCCTTCAGCTAATCTGTATCAGTGCTAGAATTAATGTTTCATGTAAGTCAGTGTAGAAGACAATGGATGAGGCCCAAACTCCCCAAATTCAATGCATCAGTGTTATGGTTTGGCCAACTTTCCAGTGAAAAATGTTGGAAAGTTTTGTTGTTGGTCTACCCCCTCTCTTTCCTTTTCTTCTCCCGTTACATACATAAAAGAAGGAAATGTTCAATAAAAGTAACATTATTTAGCCTTCTCCTTTGTTACGGAGTGGCAATAACGTACAGCTTCACAGCCAGGTGAGACAGTGTAAAAGAGCACACCAGCAGAATTGTTACTGCTTGGTATGGATATTTTTCATAATATTTAAAATACGTTTTTCACACGAATTTCTCACTAAGGTTGTTACCCTCCTAGTCAGGACTAAACTGTAGTGGGTGGAGAGCATTAGCAAGCCTTTAGGGTGCTGTTGCCTGTGTCTTTGCGAGGGAGGTAGCAGCAGGGATCCCAAAAGGGCAAATTTGCTGTCCGCTATGAGGAGCAGGCAGGCTTACAGGTCCCCTGACTGACTTTTGCCTTTAGTTTGCATGTGTATTTGCTGTAAGCTTGAGGTGTTCATCAGCCAGAGAAAATTCCCAGGGCTTCATTTTGCTCTCATTTATGTGGGAGAGAAGGCTACTGTACTCAGCAGAGTTACAGTGCTGTTGCGCTAAGGGAACCTGCTGGGCCTTATTATCTTACACTGCTTGAGCAGGGTGAGTCAGCGTGAGCATGGAGGTGATTAATGAGAGAGCGAGGGAAGAAGGGACTCAAGCCATTCCCCTATCTACTCATTTGTGTGATACACATGAAGGAGAGTGATACTGCCTTGATGCACTTATGTGTTCACCCACATCAGCCAGGCATGCTGTAAGATATAAAATACTTGATATAGGCTGATTTTCAGCCAGTGCAACTGAATCTGGCCCAATATGTTTAGCTGTGTGGTCACTCGATGTATAAACCACAGTGTTTGTTCAGCTGCCAGTGTAGTTCAAGAACAAGTGAGAATCCCTGGTGCTCTGGAGGAGATACTGGGAGCTGCATGTGGACTAGCTCACAGAAAGAAAATGCAGAATGGTTTCCCTGTCACTGATGATGTTCATTCCCTATGCAGATTTTCTCTAAGGCATTCCATGTCACTGAGCTGTACAAAAATATCTTGCTTATGACAAGCACCATATTGCTTCTAGCATCAGATTAAAAAAATACTCTTCTGGGAAGCAACATGTTACACTGTTGATAAAAGGAATACTTCTCAAATCCTTTCTGTTACACATGGTGCTTACTCTTAGTGTCAGTGAGATTGTGAATTGTGGTACAGCCTGCCTCTGTGAGAAAAAAAGGGTTTCAAGATCATACCCAGAAACAATAAATGCCCCAGGCATGAAGTAAAAACAGCTCTATCCAGTACAAGTTTGTTTGCCAAGTGATAGTATCTCCCATGTTGGTTGTAGCAATTAAGTCTGCTGAAACATGAAAACAAATACATCCACCCTCCCTCCAGTTCTCCTTTCCGTGCGGCACAGTGTTATCACAAGTTAAAGGCAAATTTTCTTTGGTTGATGCTCCTTGGACAGAATATTAAACCTCACAATCTAGGCTTTAAATCAGTTTTTAATGGGATAAGACCTAATGTGGGTAGGGCAGATGAGACAGATAATTCCACCTCTATTTTCCCATGAAGCTTCTGACATGGACTACTGCTGTGAAAGTAAGATACTAGATTAGTTTGACCTCAGGTCTTATTCAGTATGGTAGCTCTTCTATTCCTCTGTTAAACTCTATAAAATTGCTTTTTACAGCTCTGTCTGCCCCCCCCCCCCCCCGCAATGATGTGTGTGGGAAGCCAAGCAAAATGTTCCATTAGTGTTTAGAAAGAGAATTTGAGATATATTTTTCAGTTGATGCTGTAGGATTTATGATGTGTATAGTGCAAAATTGATTTTACTGGACTAGAATCATGTTATGTATTAATGAATTACCAGGATATGAGTCAGCCTTGGAATAGTTTGAGCAGGAAGGTAGCATTCTTCCACAAACAATAATCTATTGATAAATAGTGCTGAAAGATGTAATTCAACAGGAATTGTTTTTGAAGAGAACCAGAGAAAGAGTATATCTATATATATTCTCCACCACTGCAGTGGTGCACATTGAGATAATGCCATATTACTGCACTCAGTCATTTAATTGCATTGATTAAGGCCAGATATCCTTTACACTAGATGCTAGACAGAATTGCAGTAAAAGCACAACCATATCCCAAATGTTCAGAAAAGTTTAATTTTCCTGTGCTTGCATCTACCCTTCTGGGCCTTTTGAAAGTACCATTTTTTGTTATTTTGTTCTAACAAGAATAAAAGCCTAACTTATTGAAGTAAAGGGGTGTGACTGTTCCAGTAACCCTGTTATGAACTGCTGCTTACTTGTTTGAGGATGAGGGTTTAATTAGGACAGGTGAGATGAAAACCAAAATGTAAGCTCACATCAGTGGAATAGAAGAGTATCTTGTGAGGTTTTCCTGCATGGAGGCTTTTAACACACATTTGCAAAACATTTGTTAGTGTTTTCAGAGGGATACCTGCTGTTCCTTGCCTCCATGCAGGCCAGCCTTTTTGGGCAGAGTTCCTAAGCAAACCTTTGAAGAAGAGCCAGAGAACAGCAATTCTTGTGTATATTCAGTGGCCACTGACTTCAGCAAGAGCTTGAAGCTGGGAATGCACAGTCAGATCCACAGTAGGTGAAGTGCTGCATGTGAGTTTTCAGGTGAAAACTGAAACGATTTCATTGTATTTGCTCTTCCAGCACCACCAAATAATACTAGACACATTTTCACCCAGAGTACTCCCTTGTTCCTTCAAGAAGTCCCACTAGTAGCTCCTACTAAAAGGTAATGGAGACAAAAATCTTAGCAAGGAGAACAGTTTCATCTTTTCAGAAATGTGTCTAAAAATCAAATATATTGCAGGACAGAAGGAATATTCTTTCTTGATACAGAAAGAATAAAGCCTTTTTTATGTTGTCTCATCAGACTGTTAAGCTGCTCTTACAGAGCTGCTGTGTAAATAGTGGCTTGAGCAGAGTGCAGACTACTAAACATGTTTATGTTTGTAGGAAAACAAATAAACCTGCCTGAAGTTTCTTTTAATGCACTTTTACTCTTGATATATGGCTTCTCCTACCCCAAACACTTGAAGTAGTAGCACAGTTTATTGCCATAATAGTAGTTGATAACTCAACTTGCCTTTGCCTTGGAAAATGATTGATTTTGGAAAAGGATACATGTTTGCTTATAAAATCTTGGCAATGTTTTGATGAAAGTACTTTGTTTTCTTAAAAAATGTTGGGAAAGTATTGACTTCAATTGTGTTTTAGGTTGCCCTAGTAAAACAATGGTAAGAAGATAAATGTAATAGGAGCCAAAGCCAATTGCCTCCTGCTGGGTTAATAGAGAAACCTGAGCATAGCAAAGCCCTCATGTAATGGAGGGGGGTGGGAGGGGTGGGAAAGGTCTAGGACAGGTAACCATAGACCCAAGAGCAAGGGCAGTGTCTGGGAAGTCTACAGAAAGTCAAAGCATTGACACAAGTTCAGTCTCTGTTTTCAAGATCTTCATCACACAGAAACAGCCTTTTACCTTTCTTGTCTCTATATCTCTTTTTCTTTTGCCTCGTATCACAGCAGATGTAGCCCTCGAAGCTTGGAGGCCCTTGTGTTGCTGCTAAGTGATTGTCACATGTAGAAGTACCCGTGCAAGCAACTTGGCTCAAGAGGATCTTTATTTTCGTACCATAAATAATTTTGTTTCAAAATCTTGTGTCAAATACAATGTGTACATAGTGTGGGGAAGCTATGAAGCAAATAAAATCAATGTCAGAGACGTACTGGGGATGGTGGTCCCCCACATCTGCCGAGAGCTATGTTTGTTAGCACGTGTCACACAGACTGATCACCGACATGCTCACACTAAGAAGAGCTGTCATCCAAGAGCTACGCATCCGGATGCCCACAGTGCTACAGCTGTGTTGGTGCTAGCATATGTAGCAGATTTGACTTATCACAAATACAATCAACTGTAGTTGTATTTTGATTCTCCAGGCTAAGCATTCAGAGGTACAGTTTTAAGTCAGACTCATTTATCACAGCTATGTTGACCTTTCTCTGATTTGACATCACTGAAAGGTTGCAAATGTACAGAGACTTTCTTTGGCACATGGCCTTTCACCAAGCAGTTCCAGCCCTTCCTGATTCAATAGTGAGTAGATTTTTTAGCTCTTAGGACAAACCTGTGATCTGGCAAAATGCTTAGCTCAGATAATTTTCTATGGATTTTAAAAGTAACAGGTTCTAAAAATGAAAAATGCTGTTAAATGTACTTGGGCATTTTTTAATCTGTTATCTTTGGTAGTATTTAGAAGATGGTGGTGCTTTAATCAGGTTCAGATCCCTACAGTGCATTTTTAAATCTTTTTAAAATCCTTTACAAATCCTTTTAAAAATTGTTACTCACAAGGATAACAGTAAGGGGAAAAAGTAAAATGAGAGCAATTGCCATGAGTTTATGTTGAGGCAAAGTGTGACACACTCGATAGGTAAAACCAGTAATGATTAGAAATCTTTATTTCCAAATGCCTTTGTAGAACACCTCCCTTGGCTCCCTTTGTGTCTATGAGCTTGAACAGACTTAGTAATTTTATACCATGGTGTCTAGTTATTATAAGGTTTTTTTCATGTTCCATAAGAAACCTAGCAAACTTTCTTAACTGCAGAAATAATTCCTTTCTTTTTTTTTAACATTTGTATCTGCAGAGCTGTCTCTGGTGATTGGCGTGTCTCTGCAAACCCTCTGGTTTTGCTCCACTGGCTGCGGGTTCTTCTGCCTTCTCTTCTTCCCCTAATCTGAAAACAGATGGGGATCACTACAGTTTCTTCTCTTGGAGTACATGAATACTCTATCTGAGGGTGTCTGAACAGAGGGGATGTGTAGAGGCTGCCGCGTGGCCAGATGTATATAGGTTCCACCTTGGAGTTCAAGCCTGCAGGAGGTGATTCATCCTCAGCCACAGAACAGCTCTGTAGCCTCTACCCAGCTCCAGAAGTTCACACATCTGGTGCTGATGGTCATTCAGTTGAACAGTGTTAAGGTTATCTGTCAAGTGATTTCACGAACTGGGAGAAAAGCCGTGGCAAGGTTGCTTGAAGCATGGTCGTGAGGGAGCGTTAGGCTAGGGAGAGTTCCGGCTGTGTTTCCTGACGTGAGTGGTGAAATGAAGTGTCTGCACAGAGGAAACAAGCTTACCTCATTAGATACGAAAATGTACTGCTGCCTGCCACTCAGAAAGCCTCAGGACCCACCGCTGATTTTCTCATTCCTCTCTCGGCCAGAACAGCTGACCAAATTCAGAACTGGTGAGTGGTTTAGCTCAGCTGGGGAAGTAGAGGAAGGGGGAAGCTTGGCTTGGCACTTTCGAGACCAGGCACCTTTTCCTCTTTGGCAGTCCTATGGGCAAAAGCTGCCACTGTTGTTCTCCAGCTGTCTTTGCAGTACTGAAATTTAGCAAGCAGTTTTACACAGCTGTGTTTAAAATACTAGAAGAAATTATTATCTGTCAAAATAGAATTTATCAGGTAGTCCTCTACCATTAGTCTGGTTTTCAGTTTGATGCTGGTTAGAAAAAAAGAAGGTGATGAGGCCCTTCATAATGCTGCAGGCAAAAATGTTGGAAAGCTTCTTCTTTGCCTAACAGCAGAGAAATAATAATGTAATAATAATGGTTGTGATGATGAAGATTATGTATTTCGTTATAGAAATGTAAAAACACCTTGGGCTGAATCCCACCAGCTACAGTCAAAGATACCCCCAAAGACCCCAAAACTAGGTGCCAATTTTTGCCTGGCTGAAATTGCCAAATTCTGCAGTTTCCATCCATATCCATAAATCTTTACAGTCCCTCAGGCAAAGCTTTCTGGTGATCCAAAAGCAAGCAGGTAGTTCTGTGGCTGATGCATGAGGCAGAACAAAACTGGACTGACTGACTGGGAGCAGAATTGGCTCTGCAGCGCTGACTGGAAGAGGAATGTGTGGTGGTCAGTCGACTTGGCACGTGTATTAAGAAGAACACCTAGGGAATAAGTATTTACTGCATTAAGATGTCGTTCTGCGGCCCTATTTCTGCAGACTTTGAGGAAGCCCTGAGGGAAGCTTGTGGAAGAGAATGAGCTTGCAGACTTTGTGTGGAAGAAAATTAAGTAGGGAATTTTTGAAAGGAACTGAGAAGGAAAAATTAATTTGTAAGTGCAGGAGATCACATAAAACTCCCTTGGAAGAGTTCCTAAAGAAAGGATTGTATTTACTCTGGAGAGGGAGCAAACAGTTTAGGCCTACAATTTTATTGCCAGATCTCATTTTTTAACCTGTTTTCCTTCTGTTTTCAAATCCCAGAGACAGCACAGTGGTTACCAGAAAGTGCAGCTGGTCTCTTTTGATAAGGTTTGATAGGAGAGATAAACAAAATGAGCTGTCATTTGCCTTTAAAGACTCTCCCAAATGTAGCGTCTTCTTCTTCTCAAAAGCAGTTCCCTTTGCTGTAACTTCTGGGTAAACAGTGGGAGACCAGTTGCTCTGATGTTAATGAGGGTGATGAGTTTCCTGGATTAAGAGCTGCCCTCTTGGTGCATAGCATCAAAGAAGGATCTGACTTAGGGCTGTTCCTCTAACCACTGAATGGGCCAGTGAAAGGTTACCATCTTCTGAACTGAGCTGCTCCGGTGATCTGAATTAACAGAGGCAGCCAGCTTAGTAGTTGGAAATGCTCTTTCCTGTGAGTAGACCCAACAAAACAATATGAGAAGTATATCAGGAGGTACCTACTGATTCCTGGAAGGATCAGGTATGCGTTACACTCTTTAAAGAGAAATTATTCAACCTTTACCAAATTTATCAATTAAAAGTATCACAATTCTAAAAATAAAACTGATAGAACAAACTAAGAGATAACTAAACAATCCTGTCTGGAACAGAGAGGCTAGAGGCTGGCTAAGTGCAGGAGGTCAGACTAAATAAGTATGGTCATCGTGTTGGCATTAAATAAACTCCTTCTATCAAAATAAATGCCCAGTTTCTATCCACACTGCTAGGATGTGGAAGATATCTTTCAACTTTGGACAGGTAGCAGAAGTGTGAGAACACAGAGAGAAAGCAGAAATCAGTGATGCCCAAATATCCCTTAGAAAAAAATAAGAGTAACTAAAAGCATCAGACCATAATGAAAAACAACACAGGCAACTGTGTGCTTGCACCAGAGCTATAGAGTGTTGATATTGCATTTAGTACTGTATGAAGACAGAGAAAGACACAGCCTTTCTTAAGAGCAATGAGCAGTTTGACAGCCTCAATGACAAGAGATAGCGGGTTATTGAACTTAATGTGAGTACAGATAGGCTAGGAGTAAGATGAAGACAAGCTGTTTGCAAGGTCTTAATCTACTGAATAAAAACATACAGAGGTAAAAGAATAATGAGGCTGTGAAGCAGAACTACATAGGATGATAGCAGTAGCGGTCCTTAGTGCAGCTGGGGACTGGAAGGGATAGAATTCCCCCTCCAGGTGTTGCATACCATGCCGCATTAAACATATGGAAACTGTGGACTGCTTAGATCTTCCAGGACTGTCTATTATGACCAGGATCTTCCAGCACATCTATCTGCATGACCCTGGTGCCACTGCAGGTTCTCCTTGATGTCTGTGGTTCCCACAGACCTGTCTGTAGCATTACTGCCTAAATCCTTTGCTAGAGACCAAAGGCATACTATTTAGTAGGAGTGAATCAAAGGTACAATTAAATGCTTTGTCTGGTCTGGGGAAACTGGATTAGGTCTAATTTCCTACAAGAAAATTTTTGTTCCTGAACTGAACAGTGGCAGCATGTTTAAATAATGCACAGAACAGTAGTCTTACCTGTATTAGGGTGAGCTGGAACCAAAGATTCTTCAGAATTTGTCACTCCTAGCTCTGAAGCTGAGTAGCATTCCTTTCATTTTGTACTGCTAAATCCTTGAAATACCTCCTCTGTGGCATGCCTACATAATAAGTAACAGGTTTCCAATTATTTATTGCCTCTGTCTCCAGTACATTTTGCAGGTTTCTTTTTCAATTTATATACATTTATTTGTTTTACTACCACTTTGCATTCTAAGAACAAATCATCTGTAATAAAAAGCACATTTCCTTGCAAGCAGAATCAATTTCCTTTAGAAGTCTTTCATTCCCTGATTAGTGTGTTACATTTGGTCTTCACTAATCACATAGTTTACTGTGAGCAATAAAGTTCTTAAATAAATGAATGCTCTGGTCCAAGTCAACATTAGTCATAACAGACAGTTTCCCACTTAAATTTCTGAAATGCGAGTTGTGACTGTTACTTAGGCTCTTAGATTCACATTAAAAGTAGAGCAATTAATGCCAGATCTGTTTTTTCTGGAGGTCATTAGTAAGTTATTAACAATTAGGTCTCAGCAACAAGTTGACTTGATTGCAAGTCACTAATACACTGAGAAGTTTAAATGGGTGTGGTTTTTCAATTACTTTTGAACGTTTAGGGTTATGGCTTATTTTTTTCCCCCTTTGTGCTAGCCAGCTCCAGAAGCACTCAGTGGGAAGGTAATGAAGTAGAAGGTTTGTACATTACTGCATCTTTCCATGCTTCCTCTTCGTTTATTTTATTATTGTAGACTTTGAAACATAAGGAGAAGTTAGCTGTAAGCTATTCCTTCTGGTCAGTGTTGGAAGCATATCAGAGAGTTACGTTCTCAGATGGAGGATGCATTTTTACTAACTGTGAACAGGGATAAGTCGCTGTGGATCAGAAAATGTGAGATGTGGTTGAAACTCCATCATAAGGCTGCTGAAGCAAAATAATACCTTTCCCAATACTGAATTTAAACCAGCATTTGTTGGAGAGCAGAGCTTGAATCATGACTCCCTCTGGTCCAGCAACCACGCAGATTAAGCTATGTGGTTTCCCTAATGTCTGTCAAATATTGTTGGAAACCTCGCTAGCTAGGCTGTAAGGTGAACAACATTACATGGGTGGTATCAGTTCCCTGCAGAAATCGGGGGCGGGGGGAAGACAGAAAATCACTTTCAGCCAAAATACATATAGAAAAGCATTAGTGTTTATTTTAAAAACATCATGTAACACTTCTTTAGAGTTTCTATGTATGTGTGCTTAGCAAATGAGAAAAAGGAAAGACTCTGTTTCTCAGAGGAGCCGATGACTTGGAAGCTGAGAAATTCGAATACAAAACATTCTGACTGGCTTTGAGTGTGGCTTGTGTGCATGATCAGTTGAGTCCACACCGAGTCCACTTTTGGCTTGGAGGTTAAAAATAAACCGAGGGTGTGCAAGACGGACAACATAAACCCATGCATTGTGGATTTTTGCGTTAGCAGAATGTGGCTACGTTAGGAGATAACCCCACTGTGCTGGCCAGAGGCTATGCTGTGCGCCGTGCGATGGGACACCTGGGCTATTGCTTCCAGCCTGAGGGTCAAACACTACTAATGCATGAATCTGAAAGCTTCCTTGCTGTGTGTGTTCTTCACATAAGCTGAGAGGATTGGGGTTGTGACCATTTTTAACTCAAGTGTTCTATCATCATTCGAAGTGTCATGAGTTGCTTCTACAGATGTAGGAATTGGTAGTAGATAGATATTTCTTTTTTATTTTACTTTATATTTCTAAGCAAAATGTATTTTGTGTTTCTATTTGAAATCATATACTTAAAATTAATGTATATATTTTGCATATATAGAGTGATCTAGCGTATACTTCAGGTCTTGCCTCACTGAACACACACAAGGCATATATAAGATGGGGTCTTTTGCTTACAATGTCCAGAATCATTACAATATGCACTCTGTCCCAAATATGTGTTACAGCTTATATTTATTGTCTTTGAACCCCTCCTGTCTTGCTCTCTGTAGCACAAATATCACCATCAAATAACAGTGATTTCCCTTTGCCGTGTTTATTTTCAGACCCCATCAAAAATACTCGAGGCAGTAAGACCAAACTCTTATTCAAGCATTGTATGTGGCCTGTATTTTGGAAGGAGGCTTGCAGTTTCATAAATTAACCTAGTTGCTTAATGCATTTCTCTGAGAAAAGCTGTCATGATGACCATTAGTTTTCTCCAACCTATTTCTTCACTTACTGAAATTATATTATTGAAATTAACAAAAAAAAAAATGGTATTAAGGAAGAGAAGGGGAAATCTTAATTTTACGGTAAATTTTTAATGGGATATTGGGCAGACTGGGCTTTGAATTGTTCAATTCTATAACCACAACACCCCAATGACACGTATACCTCTGTGCATTTTACGTGTGTGCATTCTGTCAGACAATCACAGCAGTTTCTACATCTGTTTGCAGTCCTCAAAATGTCTCTAAATCCAGGGCTCTTTACCGGCCTCACCTGTTTAGTGTTTTACTGCTTGCTTGCAACGTTAATGCTTTTTGGAAATACCCTGCATTACCCTTGAATTTCCTAGTCATTGGTTTCTTTTAATTACTCTGAAATTTATTATAGAGAAGAAAGCAATGACAGTCAAGATTACAGGGGACTGCATTTGAGGACTGGAAACAGAGTGCAGAAAGGAGCCTTTCACTTCAGAGCTGCTGGTAGGAATCCAGCTCAATTTCAGACTTAGCAAAAATCATTACTGTGTGATGGCTTCTGGTGCCCTGCACTTGATGTCCACAAATGAGTCAGTGTCCACATCACACAAGCCACCAGAACAATTGGTGCTACTGTAATTGAGAGTCTACTGGCAGCATTGGTGGAAAGGGCAGGGACTTGAATGAGCATGGAAAATGAGCTGCTTTCTCGCTGCTCCCTCAGGTCACTGTTGAGACACATCTGTGTGAGAAAACTTAGAAGAAATTTGATCTGTGGTAGCTCCCTTCGGGAGATAGATGGAAGACTGCATTCCCATTCTGACAACCTGATACCTGCTAACAAACATTATATTCAAGAAAAATATAGATCATTATGGGATCATTTAACGTGTGAAAGCATGAACTAAAAAACCAAAAATGCTAAGTATGATTGAAAAATCAACAATAAAATCCAAATGCTGGCTTAGTTTTGAAATGCTAGGAACAGAGCCAAACAAATATTATCAAGCATGACCACTGTTGGCAACAATTGCTTCCCTCAAAAGCACAGGGAAATCCTACTCTTTTATTAAACCATTGAACAATCTCTTCAGGCTGAATCCCTTCTAGGCAAAAATAAAGGAGTGCTTCCACTGTTCAAACATTCTCTTTGGAGATAAGAACGTGGGTTAGTAGAAGAGATGTTGGACTTTATTCAGCCTGAGATGATGCCTTGGTGTCATGGAAACAGTGGCTAGAAGGAGAGCTCTCGGCAGCACAGGGCACCATGAAGCGAGAGCCTTTAGAGACTGGGACTGCCAGTGTGCATGGGAATCGGTGGTGGAGGTTGGAAGGGACCTCTGGAAGTCATCTGCTCAACTCCTGAACTTGGCACTTGACTAAGTTGTCTGCTGTAAAGTACAGAGGGCCTCATCTTAGAATTTATATAGTACTTGGTAATCCTAAAAAAAACCTGCCTCTGGCAGGAAACTAGTTGTGTACTACTGGAGATGAATTTAGCCCCATGGTTCCTGTAAGCTTCAAATGGTTAAACTGTGAAGGTGTCTCTTAATGTGCTGAAATGACACAATTGCTTATGCTGCTTACACTGGTGAATGTGATACAAATTTTTGATGAAGTGAAAGTAAAAAGAATGGGTTTGATGTCAAATAAGTGTGTTAGCAAATCTGAAGTTATCCGAGACAGCTTGGACTATTTGTGAATTCATGCCAAATTCAAATAAAAATAGAATAGAAACTTTCAACCTCTAGTTGAAGTTTTCCACTCCTTGAAAACAAAACATTTTGACTTTTCCTATTACAACAATTCAAAAGCTTAATTTAAATAACTTTAGGTCATTTTAAGAGCACCTTAGACCCAGAAAGTTAATTTCTCAGTATTTATTTCGGTATGTAAAAAGGGGGAAATTCAGAGCAACCCAATACAAAAATGTGTGTTGGAGTGCGTACATGTGTTTTGGGGAGAATTGACCACAAAACTGAAGGAGAACTTATTTGTTCTCAGTTCCCTAGCTGTAACCTGTGACATCTCTGCTTTTGTGTTTTGGGGCTTCTCCAGTAGATAATGCTATCAGATTGTTCAGTGTTGTTTGTACAGCAGAGAGGAGATTTAGATAGCTATGTTCATTCCCAGTTGTGTGCTAGCAGGATTTGGAACCCGGGGCTGTGAAGGTGAAGCCAGGTGTAACTCCCTGCTCCTCAGTCTCTTAAGAGATATACCCATATCATGAGGGTGGAGAGAAATAAGCACATCCTTTCAGGGTAAATTTGGAGAAGTATTGCGGAGCACCACAAAGGTGTGAGGGCCAGCTTCAAAATTTCTGGGAGCCAGGAGATAACAGCACCCAGAACACAGATTTCAGAGTTTAAAAAAAGAAAAAGTAGTGCGAGAGTATTTCAGCATCCTGAAACACCTTAGCGAAGAGCATGTGGCCCACATTTTTCCCTTTTCTATGACCAGTGCTGAATTCCTCAAGGGACTGGTGATTCTGCAGATAGGGGGCTGCAAAAGTGTGGTCCTCGGGCAGAGCCTAGCCCTGCCCTCCACAGGCAAGGAGGAGAGGGTGCTGACAACCTTGGTGTTAGAGAAGGAAAGATCTACACAGAGGCTTTCCACATTCGAGCGGCCAAAGCAAGATTCCCAATTCAGCAGAGGCCGAATTTATGAGAACTGCAGCAGGAGGTGGGATGAGGGGTTTAAATGGCAAAAAAGCTTTTAATAGCAGTCTTTGCATTATAATAAAAGTGTTTATTTCGGCGTCTCTGCTAGCCCGTGTAAGCAATATAACTTTATGAGTAGCTGATATTTCGTGTAATAGAAATGCATTTGCCCATCGTGAGTGCCTCTAGCTTGGCAAGCAGATGACTGGTCATATTATTAGGCAGGCTTGTTTCCACGGGCAGAGAGGGGTATGTATCCTTCTTAAGGGGAAGAAAAACCTGCAAAGGCCTAAACCATAAGATGTAATAACACAAAGCAGTGTGTGTGAAAGCAATGCATAAATCGCATTCACTAAAGTAGTACAGGATAAGGTCACTATTGAGAAATACGAAATTATTTTTGAAAATGAGCCTTCCAAGGTAAGTCAGAGGCCAGAAAATGAGCTGCTTTTGTGTATTTCCTGCCATACCATACAGCGAACAAGGTTACACATGAATGAAACCATGATGTATGACTTGGCTTCTTACGCATTAAAAATCCTTTTAAAATATAACTGTGGTGTTCCTTCCCAAATGATTTTACTTTATGTATTTATTTGGAGAAAACTGAAGCAGTTTGCCATTTATGTGTATTCAAAAAACTGCGTATTTCCAAGACTGTAAAAGAAACCTTAAAAAAAATTTCTTTCAGAACTCAAATAATGATGTTTAAAAATGCATAGGAAAATGTCTTAAAATGAAATAGAGAAATGAAATGGATAAAATCTCAGTTGTTCTTTTCTTTGCTACTTGATCGCAACAAGGGGTTGTGATGCGCACATAAAACTGGATAGCATAGATTTTGTTCATCATGTGTATTTCATTATATGTTATGCATTTGCCTAAACAGTTGCTTTCCATGTTGTGAATTCTCTTTTGTGTGAATGTTTTGAAACACTTAAAATTGGAGAGCATATAAAACATAGCTGACCACAGCATTCTGAATCTGCATAAACTCTTACACAGATATTTGGATTTGTGTACACATACACAAACTCTTGATTTATATTTATTGAATTATTTGCATTTGTAATAGCAGGATGAGACCTAGAATGTTTCATTAAACTTCAAAACTATATAAGTAATACTGAATATAGGAGTTGGGTAGCACACCCTTAAGTATTTCTGAGTTTCCACCTTTTTTTCAAGCATCCACATCTTTCTAAGCAAGTACAATATGAAAGTCCAAGTTATGTATACTAGTGTTGCTGCTCAGGTTCTATTCTTAGTAAGCAACTCTAGAAAGTGCGAATACTATTACGTTAATTTATACCTCAGAAATATTAGATGAATGCAATTTTTGTTGAGATTACCACTCTTAAATCATAGAATCATAGAATGGTTTGAGTTGGAAAGAGCATTAAAGATCACCTAGTTCTAATCCCCCTGCCATGGGCGAGGATGCCTTTCATAAATGCTAGTAAACCATTCATAAATAATGCCATGGTGTTAATATTTCTGACCTTTTAACAACAACAACAACAAATCACTGAAGAGGATTCTAGGAAAATGAATTGTTTGAGGCTAAAATTCACTCAAAAGCTGTTATTTTGCAGACTTTGCTATTTAAAATACCTTTACTGTAGCTGACACACTGATGACTGCTGTCAGATGAACCCTTATGTCACCCTGCTCAACAAAACCTCTGTACTGTCTTTGAAGCAATGTGCTTTTAATTGCTTTCTTCATAGGCTGCTGGATGGAGGAACTACGTAAATAAGAGTTTCACGTTAGTGAGCTGTTATAATTAGAGATGCCTGACTTTTTTAAGAGAACGAGGTGGAATTATTCTTGAATTAGGTAGAAAGTGCATGCTGGACTAAGATTTCCTGTGTCTTAGGTGCAGCCCATCCATTCCTGATACTGGCTTATTCTTAGACAGTGTTTTGCTTATGCTCCCTGTAGCCTGTACAGTCTTGCATAGGCAGAGCAGAAGCCTGCAAGCGGCTCTGTCCTGGTGGGCAAGGTGTTAGAGGAATGGTCAGTGAAAGAAATAATTATTTGATTTAACCAAAAACTTCTTCTCGTCGTGCCAGTAACTGCTCAAAACCTTAATAAACCCACAGTCCTGCTCGGAAAATATGCTCAGAAGTTAAAGGTTGCCATCTAATGGTGAACATATATAATACAGTCTTCATATTTTTTCTTAACTTTCCTTTTCTTACTTTTCTCCATGTACCTGCAAGATCTTTCTTTATAAGGCACATGAAGAATGAGACTAATGTTTTATTCAGATTTTATCTGGGATGATTAGTAACAAGATGTTGCAACTGAATGTGAAATTCCAGCCATTCGGTTTAACTGAATTCTTATGTCGTCATGTTTTTTCTATGAATTTAGATATAGATGAGTGTTCCTTTGAAAGAACCTGTGATCACACCTGCATCAACTACCCTGGAAGCTTTGAATGTCTCTGCCATAAAGGCTACACCTTGTACGGACTGACACACTGTGGAGGTTTGGAAACTGAGTTTTGCTTCTGTGTTTGCTTGTGTGCTTTGTGAACTGTTTACTGAGACACACATTTTTTAGCTAAAGATTTTGGAACTAAGAAGATAAACCAGTGAGGTTAAAATAATGCTAAAATAGCATAAGCTGCATGTAACTAAAATTTCAGCATCTCAACATTGTTGAAGGATTCCCAGTAGAAGCACATAAAAAACCGTGGCCACACGTTTTTGCAATGGTGGTACATGGCAGCCTCAGTATAGACAAGGAGCCTGCAGCCGTGACACTTGCATCCACTGCTGCGTGACATCCACTGCAGCCGTTCTTCCACAACCCTCAGAAAGCAGCCTCATGGCTGGGGTTCATCGCATTGTACTTCCTTGCAGAATTTTGAAGCGCAGAGAACCAGTCGGTACTTCCACAGGAGTCAGATTAGTTAAAGTCGCATTAACAGAAAGAAGGCTTCAAATGATGGGTAACAAGGAAAATAGGAGAAGGATGTCCCTTTTACAAAGTTTACAACTTTTGGTTCTGTTGGTATTTGTTCTCCCCAGTCTGCAACATAAACTATCTGTGAAACTCATTATCAAAGGCTGTCGTGGTACCTGGTTCCCATCATCTTTGGAGCTACTTCGGCCTTTCTAGCATAACTGGAAAGAACTGATGCTCTAATGTCTGGTTATCAGAGAGGGATGTTTTTAAGTGCATCATAGGGCAGTATTATCACAATCATGGAATCGTAGAATTGTCAGGGTTGGAAGGGACCTTAAAGATCATCTAGTTCCAACCCCCCTGACATGAGCAGGGACATCCCCCGCTAGATCAGGCTGCTCAGAGCCCCATCCAGCCTGGCCTTAAACACTTCCAGGGATGGGGCTTCCACCCCCTCTCTGGGCAACCTGTGCCAGTGTCTCACCAGCCTCATGGGGAATAACTTCTTCCTAACATCCAATCTACTTCTACTCGTTCAAGGCAGGAGAATTTCGGAGCACTCCAGTGTTTGCCAGGGTTATCACAGAACGAGACTGCCTGCCACTGGCCTGGCTAACACCCTCAGGTATCGCTGTGGTCTCCTGCCTGAACATTTAATAAGTGGTAGTTAGTTTTGACGGTCTTCAGAATGCTGATCAGAGGAGAGCAGAGGGTTTTTTTGAGGGATTTAAGTGTATTAGATCTGAATTATGCTTTTAATATTGCACAAGCAAAAGTGAGAGGGGAAAGTTATAATAAAACCTGAAAGCCTGGAATCTAAATTACTTATCTGACTGGCACAAAAACACCTGTCCATGCTACTTCTAAATGTAAAACTAAATTGCTTTCTCTAGTTGAAAGATGTTTAATAGTTAATTATTCAAGTGATTTAAGATGCAAAAATTCATAAAGTTTGTGTCATACTATAAATAAAGCTCTGACTTTAAGTCTGCAAAACCCATGTATTCAGGCTCGGTTCTGATCTGAGTCAGACTTAACACAGGGAAAGTATGCTAGAAGAATTGCTGGGAACAGTGTTGGGTCGTAATCGCTCTTTGTGGAGCAGGAATCATGGTGCATATTATATGCCAGAGTTATCCTCAATGTATTCCTAAGTAAATCGTGCTACAGACTGAGATAAAAAAAGATATAGTTAAAAAAAATACAGTTAAAGGCTCATGTTGTTTCAGTTCCCATGCAATTCGGTTTCTGCCATGCAAACAGATGTAGTAGAAACAGAGTCTAGCCCCTCACTTCTGTCCAGATGCCGAGTCCACCTGATTTTGTAGGGTTCACTTGAGATGTCTCTGCCTGGCTTCTCTTTGGGAGAAAGGTTTCGGAGGTACATGCTGATATCTTTTTTACAGAGTAGGATAAGTAACAAATGAATTTACTGTATAGTAGAGGCAGGCAGAGAAATAGGAGTCAATCCAAGGAAAGGGTTTGGAAGAAGACTCCACTTGAGGCCAGTTCTGAAAGCAAAATCAGAGGCTGAAAGTTTTGGGCACCTGTGCAATGTAGTGTGGAGACACTGATCTTCAGTTTGACTGATGATTCCTTAATGGCTTAGTGTGTGTATTAATTTAGGGAAAGCTCCAAAGTTTGGGGTTCAGCCTCAATCTTTAAATAATCTTCAGCTTCAGTTTTTTTAAATAAGTCTGAAGTTGAACCAAAATTCTAACTGAAAGTAGTCAGTGCTAAACTTAAGGCAAAAACTAAATCAAAATGTTCTGCTTTTTTCCGCAGTGGGCAGATTCAAAATCACAGCTCTGAATCCAGACTTGTCCAGGCCCTGAACTTTGCCATTCAAGCCTGTCATTAGTTGTAGTCAGCCCCTGGAGACTGATGTTTATAGTGGAACAAATAACATGTGGCTGACACCCACATGGCACTGAGCAGAAGCCAAAACTAGGGAGAAATAATGAAAATCTTCAAAAAGATTTGGTGCAAGCTTGCCTCGTAGTAAGCTTGCTCTCCATCTTGCTTCCCCTCTACTAGCAGTTAGTAAATCACATGGCAATATCCTTGTTCTGGGCCTTCTGTGCCACCCTTGTTGATCTCTCTGAAATCATTTTCATGGCATCTGTTGTAAAAAAAGTGGTGTGTCATAAGAGAATCTCTTAGAAGGACAGTGCTAGCACTTACACCACCTGTTTATGTAAAGCCCTACTTGCAGTAGGTTAAGTGACCTTAGGAAAGTCAGTAGAATCTGCCGGACTGTTCAATGCCTTTGGGAATTTAGCTGCCTCTTCAGGAGTTTGGTTCTGGACTGAGGTAGTTGACAGCAAGAGCTCAAATTTGAACAGTTCAGCCAGAGCTGAGTGCATTTAGGAGCACTGTGGACTACATGCGTGTTTCAAAGTGTGAGTTCACAAGTAGGTCCCACTCAGCATGAGCCTGACTGCTATATACAAAACTGGCTTGAACTCAGACTGTGTTTCTGCAGATCACACAGATGGATTTGCACACAGCAATCAGAGTTTAAGCCTGGGCTCAGGCTCCATGCCTGGTAAGATTATGGAGCAGATCCTCCTGGAGGCACTGTTGAGGCAGAAGAATAACAAAGAGGTGATTGGGAACAGTCAACATGGTTTCACCAAGGGCAAATCATGCCTGACAAACCTGGTGGCCTTCTATGAGGTGGTCACAACATCAGTAGACAAGGGAAGAGCAACGGATGTCATTTACTTGGACCTGAGCAAAGCCTTTGACACGGTCCCGCATGACATCCAGGTCTCCAAGCTGATAAAATATGGATTTGATGGATGGACAATTCACGGGATAAAGAACTGGCTTGATGGCTGCACCCAAAAAGTGACTGTCAATGGGTCCATGTCCAAGTGGAAGCCAGTGACAAGTGGAGTCCCTCAAGGATCAGTACAGGGACCAGTCTTGTTTAACATCTTCATCAGTGACATGGACAGTGGCATTGAGTGCACCCTCAGCAAGTTTGCCGACGACACCAAGCTGGGTGGGGTGGCTGACGTGCTGGAGGGTAGGGATGCCATCCAGAGGGACCTCGACAGGCTGGAGAGGTGGGCCCAGGCCAGCCTCGTGAACTTCAACAAGACCAAGTGCAAGGTCCTCCGTCTGGGTTGGGGCAATCCCAATCACCGATATAGGCTGGGCAGTGATTGGCTTGAGAGCAGCCCTGAAGGAAAGGAGTTGGGGATACTGGTTGACGAGAAGCTCAACATGAGCCTTCAGTGGGCACTTGCAGCCCAGAAAGCCAATCGTGTCCTGAGCAGCATCAAGAGGTGTGTGGCCAGCAGATCGAGGGAAGTGGTTCTCCCCCTCTACTCCACTCTTGTGAGACCCCACCTGGAGTGCCACGTCCAGTTCTGGAGCCCACAGCACAAGAAAGATCTGGACATGCTGGAGCATGTCCAGAGAAGGGCCACGAGGATGGTCAGAGAGCTGGAGCACCTCCCCTATGAAAACAGACTGAGAGAGTTGGAATTGTTGAATCTGCAGAAAAGAAAGCTCTGAGGAGGCCTTATTGTGGCCTTCCAGTACCGCAAGGGGCCTACAAGAAAGCTGCTGAGGGGCTTTTTAGGATGCTGGGCAGTGATAGGACTAGAGGGAATGGACTGAAGCTAGAGATGGATCGGTTCGGATGGGACGTTAGGAAGCTCTTCACCATGATTTTGGTGAGACACTGGCACAGGTTGCCCAGAGAGGGGGTGGAAGCCCCATCCCTGGAAGTGTTTAAGGCCAGGCTGGATGGGGCTCTGAGCAGCCTGATCTAGTGGGGGATGTCCCTGCCCATGGCATGGGGGTTGGAACTAGATGATCTTTAAGCTCCTTTCCAATCCTGACAATTCTGTGGTTCTGTGGTTTGGAAAGACAGTTAGACAATTAGCCTGTGAGCATTTATGGCCAGACCTCACTTAGAAACACATTGAATGACAATTTTCCATCTACATTTTTAGGCTTATCATTAAGCCAGAGTATTAGCAAATCAGTATATCTCATGTTCACTTGGTGTCATCCTAGATCATTTGAGCATATGTCAAATGGTGCAACCTGATGTGCCTTGTAAAAGTCTGTTACAGTAATGCTACCGTTTTAGCAAGCAGATGGGTTTCTGTGTTCAGAGGGCAGAAACCAGTTGTTGTTGAGGTTACTACAGTGCCTGAAATAATGAGGCTGTGGTTCATAACAAGGGCTCTACTTGTAAATGAAAGAGTCTGGAGCAGCAACGTGTAACTGATGATTCACTGGTGCCATACAACAATTTTGGCATCTGCCATCTATTATCCCAAGTGTGCATACATGGCACGACTCCTGTTGAGCATGGTGGATAAACATCCTTTTTGGTGGTAGGAGGATAGGAGAGACCAGCCATGTCGGAAAAAATATATAAATGGTGATTGCATAGACTACAAAGGATATACCTCATGTTGACTAAATACTTTTCTAGTGTATCAAAAGTTGAACGATTTTATGTGGAATATCAGTGATAACATATCTGCTAGTTGTTTTGCCTTCTTGCAAGCTTTTACCTTTCATTTTTATTTGAGGAGCAGAAGACTAAATAAACTACACTTCAGCTGCTAGGTTCCTATCAAATCTATGGTTTCCTCCTTCATCTGAATCATTCCTGTGAATCACTGGGGAGAATTTATCTCCCTGTTAGGCAAAAGTGTTATAATCTCACATGTGTTTGTGCCTTTGACATTTTTCCATCTCATGCAATATACATTATTGTCCAGATGCTGAAAAGACTTTTCAGTGTGTTTTGTATCTTGTGAGTACTTCCAAGAATTTCAGTCTAACTAGTCCTGGGAAGTAAATTGTATTGTATGCACAAATCCTTGAAAGAGTAGGAGCTCTACATGTGTCTAAGGACAAATACATGCAGTATGCACTAAATTTTTTTGATGTATTGTCTGCATTTATACATCTTTATATAGACTTACATATAACAGATATGGTAGAAACATATGGTAGAAGCAGATATCTTTATGCCTATAATATCTTAATGCACAGTATACATCTGTACATATAGTTAATACTCTTCTCAACTTCAATTGCATTTTCAGATATTGATGAATGCAGTATCAGCAATGGTAGCTGTGACTATGGGTGTCTTAATACAATGGGGAGCTATGAGTGTGTCTGTCCACCTGGAAAGAAACTGCACTGGAATAAAAAAGACTGTGTTGGTAAGTGGGGGGGTGACTGTCATGATGCTCCTGTTCTCCAGGAATGTGGAAAAGCCCATGGTTTTGTCTGAGGGATACTGCATTTTCACAGTATACATCCCCAAGTTCATTTCATAAACTCAGATAACACCTGATCCTATGGGGGTCCTTGGGCTAGAATATAGCTGCAGGTGGATTAGAGAACAGGCGATATGCTGGATTTTATCTGTGTAGATTTTTTATTGTATTTTACAAGTCCATTCACACAAATCCTATTTTATTTATTTTGTACTTTTGTTCTTTATTTGTTCTTTGTCCATCTCTATGATCTCAGCTATAACTCTATTTTCCTCTAAGACTAATTTAAAATATTCAAAATACTTAAGTGTTCACAAGTGGGACATTGTATTCAGGTTAATATTTACATTCACAGCATCATACTCCAGTTTTTCAAGTCATCTCCACAGGTATCCTGCTTAATATAAATTACTGACACTAGTTGTATCAAAAGTATTAATTACAGTGAGGAAAAATCCTGAGACCACTGAAATTATGGTACTTCCTGCTAGTGTCACTTTGTGTCAGGTCGGAAGTTCTGTATCCTTTAAGTAGATTATGCTTTTCCTGGAGTCTTATTTGAAACACAGCAAATACTGGCCATGGCTTCAGCCATTCAAAGTATTTTCCGTGAGATTTTAATTTCATATTCACATTTCTAATGGAAATAACATACTTTTGGTCTTTCATAGTCACATTTTGGCTGTGAGAGTTTTGCTGGTTTTTTTTTAACCAGTAATAACTTCTCATAGATACATTTGGGGCCGATGCCTAATTCCTAACTGGGAGCAAGACAGAACAAGGAAGGGGGGCACATGACTTAAGGGAATTTCTGCACACATTGAAGGAAAGCCCTGCTTTCTGGAGTAGAGAGCACCGCACTGGCCTCTTGCGTGATTATGCAGTTGTGGTGTTTTTTCACTTACATGGATACAACAGTATAGAAGGCACTTCATAATCAAGGTGGGATGGGGTGGCAGATATCTCAAGCTGAGTTTCAGCCTTTGCCACTGACTTTCTTCCTAACCACAACCAATAATTTATTTTTCCTGCTTACCTTGAAATATATTACCTTTCACACTATATAGAGAACTGAGTACTGTAGGAGTAAGAAATGGTTCAACCTGGTTTTTTTAGTTATCCATTAGGTCTCCCTTGCAATGTGTCAGTTAGTCCTCTGTAAAGGAGTCTGTAAATTAACAGCATGGACTAAAATTTTTTGAAGTCTGATATATAGTTAGACCACAGAAGTTTTGTGCTAGATTCCATCTCAACCTTGCCAGAGTGCTTTTCCCATGGTAAGAGTCTGTATTAAAAATATTTTCCTGCTTGTAAATTTCTCATAATTATTTGTAATACTCAGTTGGAAGATGGAAAATAGAACACCCTTCTCTATTGAAACACAGTTTTATTTGATGAATTTAATGAGGCTTAAAATGAGTGTCATCTCCCTGCTGACTGACTGCCTTTATTACCAACATTGTTTAGAGGAAAATGCATTCTACATTGTTATAAAGGCACAATAAAGAGGAAGAGAATGATATTTAGTGATCCTGAACGCCACATGATTTAGAGACATTTGCAGTAACAAAATCCTCTTATGCTCAGCAATGACGCTTCGTGCTTGCATTATCTCCTTAGTCCAAAGAAATAATTTCTTTAAAAACATCACCAAAGCAACATAAAAGATCTTAGGAAGGAGGTAAGTGGAGGATGATTATTCCCATATTTGAGATGTGAACATCAGACTGTTTAAGGGACTTGTATATGTATTTATTTAACCACCACTGAGGCTCAGAACACAAACCAGCTCATGGCTGCTGGGACCCTTTGTCTGCACCCAAGCCAAGCCAGGCAAGGCTTATTCCAGCTACCACATTTGAATTGCCCTTCTTCATCCCAGCTTTACTGGGCTCTTCCCAAACTGTGGCAGACTCAAACCAGTCTGGCTGCTGCAGCTCTGATCTCTCCCTTACCTTGCTACGGTTTAGTGGTGAGCTGACAGGTAAAGAAAATGACGTTTGCAGTAGCACAGTCAGCCATGAGCAAAACAAGAGTCAGCCAAGGCCATCTTGTATGGTGAGCATGTTTGGAAGATATTGCAAAAAACAGCCAGCAAAAAAGCACATGTACCTGAACAGGCTTTTTTATGGGGCTGAAGTAAGAACTGCTCTACAGACAACTGGCTGAGATTTAACCAGCTGATGCAGTGTGAAATATCTGCTTGAAGAGGTGCCCAGTGGCACATGGCCAGTGGCCAGTGCAGGGGTTAAATCTCTGGGGCAAAGGAGGGAAGCAGTGAGGTACTCAGTGGTAGTGATAGCACCTGCTGCCAAGAACAAACCTCATCCTTTGGGTGTTAAGTAACTCTTCAGTCCCCAAAGATGTCAAATTAAAATAAATGCAGGTTTATAATTATCGGTGGCATACTATCATCTCAGGGTGAAGCACAGAGACTGCTCCAACAGTTCTTGACAAGTTTGTGTGTAATTTCAGCTAAAATGCAAATGGTCCCTTGACCCAAATATGAAGAGTCACTTGTGAAACCTGCAAGTTACTCTGTCTTCATCCTGCCATGAAGCTAATAGGAGAAGCTGGATATTTCCATCACACAACCTGCGATGTTGAGGGCACTGATGAGAAATGGTAATGTCTACGTGTGTTGCAGTATCACTTCTAGCATTGCTCAGGGCATTTCGGCAGCGTGTGAAAGGACTGGTGGGACTGTCCATCTCTATCCCAGCATGTCCAGCCTCACCTCTGCCTGGATGGAAGAAGCTAGAGCGTGGAAGTAAAATTAGAAAGTCTGTCAGTTACAGTGAGAAGGGGAAAATACGATTTCAGTGCTCATCTAAATAAAGGGGTCTTTGTGAAGGTGACTTCTGTGCATGGTGTGGTAGTTAGCCTGTTAAACCAAAGAGCTGTGCCTTCAAAAGAGGGGAGAGGGCGTCTCAGGTCATTAGTATTACCTGTCGCTTTGAAATCAAGATGTGCACACCGAATAATGTTCATAATCAGAGAGATACCTGCTTTCCAGAGTGCGGATCTGGACCTGAACAGTCTCAAAGTAGAAAGGAAAGACTGATCTAGAGTTTAGGTCTGAAAACCTAAAGTTTCATTTTCAAGTCAAGCTCAAGAACCACATCCATATCCTCTCCCTAGTGTGTGCTTATTTCAGAAATGCCTGGGCCTGTGATTTTGCTTTGTTGCCACTTCTACCTCCCTCATCACTGTATGCAAGTGGATGTACAAGGTTCTTGGTTGGGCAGTGTCTTAATTTCTTTTTTTCTTTTTTCTTTTTTTTTTACATCCTCAGAGGTGGTGAAATGTCTCCCGAATGCCAAACCAGCTCCCAAGGCTCAGCTTACGTGTAGTAAGACAGGAGGCATAGAGAGCTGCTTCCTGTCATGCCCATCCAATACTCTTTTTGTTCCAGGTTTGTACAAAGTGTTTGTCCTCCTAAGTCTACAGTGTGACTGGATGATTTCTCCCTTAATGTACTCGTGATTCTTGCATTCAGTTTTTGTTATGGACAACAGTAAATGAGCAAAAAACATCATTATAAATTGAAGTGGGCCAGACATGCACATCACTAAATACAAGACGAGCTGATGGTCAGTTACATTAGAGGTTTGGTCCTTTGTTGTTTAATTTGAGGTGTTGTTTGCAAGAGTGGGGAAATTCTAACAAAAACCTGAGATGCACATCTACCATAACTAGGATAGTGCAGGAGAAAAATTTTAATATATTGAATTGCTATGTCAAAAGTGAGGGGAAAAAACAATAGTTGATTTCAGTCAATTTCTGCTAATTTTTAGTAACGTTTTTCAACCTGAGTCAAATTGCCTGTGCCTATCCAGGTATATGCTTAAAAGGGTGGACTCTGTAGATAACCTAGCAGCAGCTTTAAACCTGCCTTACTGTCTCGTGCAAAATGGATACAACTGAATCTGTCTCAGGAGGCTGTGTGGAAAAAAGCTGCAGTTGCCGAGTTTTGATAAATTTTGCTGGTAGTAGTTCAGCTGAGTGTTACTTATAGAAACTCAGGCATTTCATGCCCCACCCCTTCTTTTGTATCTTTTGCTATAGGTAATTTTCATCTACACAGTTTTGAAGGGCAGATGAGGCACGGGGGATTGATATCTTTTGCACATATATTCTCATTCTGGATTATTTTCTGTAAGAGTGTCTCTACTTTTCATGTTAGTCCTGGCATTATATGCCCTAGAGCTGTCTACACTTTATTTTCAGTTTAGCAGAGATTACTGGAACCATGTATTTATCTAATCTGTATGCACCAATATACAGTCTTGTCTGTGCAATGTGTAAACCCTGTTACGGTTCTAAGTATGTTATTTTTTGTTTCTGCCAATAAACTCTGTTAGAGTCTGAAGCTAAAATTATTTTGAATGTGGTTCATTTCTTAAATTATGCAGATGATCAAAGTGCAAGGACTCTGCCATAAAATATTTTCTACTTGTGCACCATGGAATTCTTTACAGCTAACCTCATACCAAATTGTTTATAAAATGTAACATTTCAATGCTGGAAGAAACAAAACTTGTAGTCAACACTGTGAAGGAGTAGCTTTTGGCAAACTATTTCATCCAAGTTCAGCGCTTAGAATACCTCCTTACTTAGAAGTACTAACAAGTTTGCTCAAGCATCAAACGTTAATGCTGGGGGTGATGAGGGGACCAAATGCTTTGTGAGGCTGTTGCCATGTGCTGAATCTATGTTCTGTCCTGCAGATTCGGAGAACAGCTACACGCTGAGCTGTGGCGTTCCTGTCCAGCAAGGCAAGGCTCAGCAGAAACGCAATGCGACCCTGCCCAGCTGCGCAGGTAGGTGCTTTCCTCCTTGCCCAGGCCTTGGCGTTTAGGACATAGGTGATGGAAGGTCACCCAGACCATTTGGGAGTTGCAAGACATAACAGCTCTCAAGTTACACAAAGCCAGAATTAGGGTAGCCTGTGTTTCAGCACATGCACGCTCACTTTTCTGCAGCATCTCCTTGAGGGCCAGAGCATGCTTAGTTGGCATCCTGTGTGGCATTGTGTCAGCAGGTCAGTATAGGAACGGTGCAAGTTTGAGGTATATTCAGTAAGAACAAATATTTAGAACACTTTCCATAGTCCAGAAAGGCAGTAGCAAGTATATCTAAATAACATCTTTTCCACACTTGAGAGTGAGCCAGAGGAGCCCATCTGTAGCACAGGAGCAGAAGGCTCTGGTGGGTCCCAACTCTCACCTGTAAAGTCTTTCCTTAGGAACATGGATCCTCCTACTGGGGATTCCCAATAAAAAGGTTGTGAGAACTTTATGACCACATACTGTGTTTCATTCATCTTGTTCTCAGAACTGGCTGAATTATTTTTGCAGAGACATTTCAAACTGTGTCTTAGAGCTGATACTCACCATAAAAATGTTCAGCTCAAAATGGTTGAAGTCTGGCAAAATTAGAAGCGGCAGAAACAGCATCTAGCAGCAGGAAATGTCAGCTTGCTTTACATATCATTACCTGCTGCACTTCTCTCCAACTTGTTGGTTCTCTAACCATGTATTTCTTATCTATTTCGAAAGCATTAGGAGGTACAAAGTTGTGGAGTGAGGTGGCGTGGCAGCAGGTCTGGCTGCCTGTGGCACAGAGGTGGGCTACCTCTGTAGTCCTGCTTCTGCAAGGCCCTCCCAAGGAAAGAGGGACCCACGTTGCGGCACTTACTGCACAAGGAGTGCATGGCTGTAGAACAACCTTTAAAGTCACAAAACATAACTGGCTTGGATTTAAAGCTAAGGAATAAAGCTTGCAAGCCATAGACCGCAGTCAAATAAAGATGTTTCCTTTGGATGATTTTCTACTGGCAACAGCCTAGCTCTACTAAATTAATCTTATTTCTGGTTGGCATTAGCAAGAGCAGAACTACAGCCAAGTAACATGGGAACTCACAGACAGAGAGTCACGAAAAAATATGTAGGAAATAAGCTTTTTCGTAGTAAAAGACGAATTCACCCAAATTCCTCCAAGATGTGCAGGCCTGCTGGAGGGTAAGCATATGTGCAAAGCATGTGTTGTACTAGCAAATTCATTGATCTTTATGGGCTCAGGAGTAAGTGCTTATGTGAAAAAATGAACATGTGGTGTACAAGGTGTGTAACTCTTGGTCTGTCTCTTTCCTATGTTGCAAGAAGACTTTTGAGTCTGCTTTTAGAAATAAGTTTCAGACTTCATTTCATCTGCATCCCAAATGATAGCTTTTTTTACTTTACATCAACAGATGCATTAGCCCCTCCAATCAAGCAGAAAGCTCGTTTTAAAATTAAAGATGCAAAGTGCCATCTACGGCCTCGCAGCAAAGAAAAAACAAAAGATTCTGGGAAGCAAGCTGGTTTAGGTATGTGGTTTCTTCTAACATGTAAACAGCATTCAAATTTTTTGTTTGTTTGTTTGCTTGTTTGCATATTTTGTTTTCACACTGAAGACAGAAAAAAAAATTAATGGTTTTCATATTTGGATCTGAATTTAAGTTCAGGCCAAGGTTCACCCTGTAGCTTAACAGTGCTTTGGGTTTGGATCTAACAGTGCTGAAATGTCACCAGTTGCTTCGAAAAATATTTCTTCAAAAGTACTTAAGTTTGGAATTAAGCTGATCCTTTTTCTGGCATTGGTAATGGCAGAAATATCCTGAGACAAAAGCTATGACCAATGCAAAGTTACATGAAAAAATACCAGTTTCATTTGGTTTGATTTTCCCCAATGAGGTTATAAAAGAAAACGAAAGCTGTTATTTATTTGCTTTATGCTGGATTAGTATCCCATTGCCGCAGCAAAGACAACACCTAAGTAACGAAAGTTATAATCAAAATCTGATGTTACACAGCCTTAGATCTTATGCTGTGTTGGAGTAAGTAGTTATCATGTTAGTATTTATGGAGTATTTAGAAGGTTTAGATATAACTACCAAAAATCTGAAAATAACAAAAAGTTTGTGCTGGGCTGAATCAAAGTAATAATTTTTTTTTTAACTTAGTATGATTAGATATGTGGTAGTATTGTTATTAGTTTTGAACAAAAAAGATATTTAAAAAGTGATATATATTTAACAGATCATCATGATATTTATTTCTTGTCCTCCATCCTCTTGATATCATGACAGGGACAATTAAAGAGTGCTTGGATGGTATTGCTCTGCATTTCTAGAGCTTAAAATATCTGGAATCCATTTGAATTTATTACTAACTCAGAATTTTCCAGATTTTAATACACAGTATTGGTGTTCATATTGTCACTTAAAGCAATTTAGCGCCTTACAGCAAACATCTAGTGGTGATACGTGCTCTGTTGTGAACCTGTCTTACCACCACTTCTGCTATATGAGCCCTGAGCAGTGAAAAAATAGCTTTTCTAAAAAAATGCTGAGAGTTTAAAGATTTTATTTTTAAAATTTAGACTAATATTTTATCTTTACCCTGCAATCTAGACTTTTATTTGCCTAATTTTCCAACTATTGGCTCAAAACAACTCTCAGTTGTGAAGATGCGTACCTTGTCTTTACATATTGTCTTCTTTTAATAAGATGGGATTTTCAGACTAATTTTTAAAGTCATAGACGTTGATTTATTTTTTTGGTTCATACATTCACCATGGGAATGTATTTCTTGGATGCTTTTCCTTATCCTTTGCTTGCTTTGCATTGTATTTTTTATGAACTTCTGGATCTAACGCTAAGATTATACTGTACAACCACAAACTTGGAATGAAGTCGCTTTGTGGCTTGCATGCTAGAGGGTTCTCCCTGACCTGGAAGATTAATTGTCCATCACCAAAAGAAAAGATGTTTTTCACATAGATTTCTTAATATATAGAGAGGATGCATATGTGATTGTGTCCTATCAAATTGTGCCCTTTCTCCTCAGGGTTGACAGGGGCAGACAGTTCCTCTGGCTTGTGACAGGGCAAGAGGAAATGGCCTTAAGTTGTGTCAGGGGAAGTTTAGATTGGACGTTAGGAAAAACTTCCTCATGGAGGGGATTGCCAAGCATTGGAACAGGCTGCCCAGGGAAGAGGTTGAGTCACCATCTCTGGAGATATTTAAAAAACATGTAGATGTGGTGCTTAGGGACATGGTTTAGCAGGGGACCTGACAGGCTTAGGTTTGCTGCTGGACTTGATGATCTTAAGTGTCTTTTCCACCCTAAGTGATTCTATGATTTCCCCTCAGACAAAGCCTTCCAAAATATTTTCATAACCTCCCAAAGGCTTTTAAAAACTTTTGATATATGGTGATTGTCATTGCTGAAAGACATGGATTACCAGCTTGTAGTTTCTAGAGGCCCAGACCTGCTGCTCTCAGGAATTTATAAAAATTTACTCTCTTGCTTTGTTTAACCATCAAATGACTGTGTATAGTATTACTGATCTTAACTAATTTCTCTAAAGAGCTTTCTAATCCTTAGGCAGAGAAGAGACTGGCAATTACAGGCATTAGTGGTACCACTGTGCAGCTGAGCATCACCACACTGTATTTTTTGCCTTCTGCATTCACTAGCAAAATGAGCAACTCCAAAACTGTACAGAGGAGGTGTCTAACACTGCATGTGAAGTGTTACGAAGCCTGTCACTGCATTCAGGATAATCCAGCTGAGATATCGCTTATTAGCCTGTCACTTGCTGCTTTGCTACTTGATATCTTTTCTATCTTGCTTCTTTTATGCCAAGGAGGTCAATTCCCTTGTACAGACAACTGCCAGGTGACCTTTGTGAATCTCAAGTGTGATTCCTCCAAGAAAAAACGCCGAGGCCGCAAGTCACCCTCAAAAGAAGTATCCCATATCACCGCAGAGTTTGAAGTAGAGATGAAGTCAGAAGAAGTCTCAGGTTTGTGAAAGATCTATCTGCGGAGAGAAATCACAATTCAATTCCCCAGTGTGTTGTTAGAATCTCTTTGATGCTGTTTCATCAAGCTGCCGTGCAAGCCTTTTAGCGCAAGCCCCATTCAACAACCTTTCCAAATGCAAAGTTTCAGAGGCTTAATTGGAAGGAATTAAGTATGAAATTAAGCCAAAGGAACAAAGATTGCACCTGCAGCAAAATTCTTTCCAAGTCTTGAATTAAGTCCTGTGCTTTAATTTAGTCTGATTTCTTAAACAGCAGAAGTGCTAATTGGTGCACAGAAAGAGTAAGAATTACGTACGAGTTCTGCAACAACAATGATAAAAACATCCTCCAAAATACAAGTTGCTGGAACTTCAGTCTGAGAATCAAACATTTTTATCACACATTTGGAAAATTCATGTTTTCATAACAAGCTTCAGGAAGAAAAATAATTGCTTCCAGTTATTCATGAGAAGGAATAGCATGCAATAAAATCTAGCCAAAGAAAACATGGGCTGAACTCAATAAACACATCAGTCCTCAGAGGCTAGTCTCTTAACCCTGGTGAGTACCTCACTAGCCAGGTGATTCAAACTGTAAACATGCCAGAAAGCACCTTTCTTTATGTTACGCAGGTATTTTGGTCAGGGAGACGCGAAGAATTCCTGATCAACTGAGTTAAGCATGGGCAGAGAAAATTCAGAAGCAGTAGTGGTGTCAGACTGAGCACACATCTGGAAATATGACAGAGTAGGACTGATGATTTCTGCAGCCCTCACCCTGTGCACTGGGTGTAAGCAGATTTCTTACTGCTAGAGATAGCAGCATTCTCTGTGCACTTATGGGCCATGAAACTCAGTTTGATATTCATCCATGTACTTTCTTGTCCCCTTAAAAAGCCTGATTTTGAGTGAACTGCTTCTACAATTTATACGGAGAAGACAGTGAAGCAAACAGAGGTGTCATAGTGTGATGCAGGCTAAGCTTTTTGTTAAGCACCTCTTTTTAAACATGAATCTCAATTGCTTCTAGTTTTGTTATCATTTCCCATTTAGACACCTGTAACATTGACTGTGTTCGGAAAAGGATGGAGCAGAAGCTGCAAACTGCAATCAAAACATTGAGGAAATCTATTAATAAACAGCAATTTTACATTCAGTTTTCTGGGACAGAATATGAAGTGGCTCAGAAGCCAGCTAAAGCTACTGAAGGGCATGAAGCTTGCAGTACAGGGCAAGTGCTGCAGGATGGAAAATGCGGTAAGTCCCAACAAATCTATTCAGCCACATACCCTAAATCAAGCAGCCCGACATCAAGTTGCCCCTAGTTTGCCAGGAATGAAATCTATGAGATAACAGATGATTTAGATCAATATTAATCCACATATGTGCATGGACCACTGATAGTTCCTAAGACTTTGAAGGGAGTTCATTAAATGATTGCAGGAAAACAAAAGAAGCATATGAAGCATATATATAGATACCTACAGTTGTACTCTGCTGTCAGCTGGTATTGTATTAAGGCCTGCCACAAGGCAACATTGGTAATTAGTTCCCAGTTGCTCCCAGCATCTTCTGAAAACATAATTGTAGTTTTGTAAAACAATAACATGGTGTTTGCTGAGATGCTGTGTATTTTGGTTTATATCACTTCTCTCTCTCTCTCTTTCACCACCAAAAAATCCATGATCTGTGGATGTATTTGTATTTAACACTCAGGAGGTCCAATAAAAAAAGGAATCTGTAGAAATCTATTCTAATGTTATGTAAAATACCTATTTTCTTTAAGCCTTTTCCCAGGCTACCAGGCTTTAGTGCTTTACTGGGGGCAAGGTGCTAGTGCAAAGCTGTTAATGGCAGTTCTCAGCCCTGCAGTCTTTCTAATCACTTAGAGTCATCTTTCCAAAACCAGCATATCTATTTTTACAGCTTTTTTTAGACACCGTGATCTACAAGCTAAAATAAATAGTTAAGTGCACATCTGCTAAGTGCCTCTAGTGAGTTGGTTCAAAGGCTGTTTTCATCATATAGGAAGGGCGATTTAGAAACTGCAGAAAAAATGTTTAATGCAGTCATGTGCCCTGTTGCAGCAAGAACAGCATGTGTGTTCATGTCTGCATCCAAAACGCTTTCTAGTTGGGGTATTTGAGTGTCAGGAGACATAAAATATTACATGGGATACATTGCCCACAGAGAAATCTCTAGAACTGATCTCAGGAGACAGACTTATTGTAGTCACTTGCTATAAAACCAACACATAAATGCACGTAGTGAAAAGTAGAAATTCACATCACTTCCCATGCGTTATGCACCATTACTTTAATTAAACTGCAATATATTGTTTTATGACTGCATCAGCTTTATTAACAACATATGTGTGATAAACACTTCAGTGTATTGCAGTGCCATCTAATAGCTTTAACAGTAGAAGAAGGACCTTGCCCTGATGTAAAATGACCTAGACCACAGAGGAGATTGGCCTGTTTACATTAGGTGGGGATCCTGGACTAACATATACAAAACATATGCCACTATAATACTGGGGCCAAAGAGATCCATCTTCTCTAAATGTCTGATATGAAGGCAAATAATGTGATCAAAATAAAAGTCCTTACGTAGATTCCCCTTTTCTTTTCTCAGTTACCTGCAGCACGGGCACCTTTTATAGTGGAGAACATAATCAATGCGTTCCTTGCTCGCCAGGAACATACCAAGACACAGAAGGTCAACTTACCTGTGAACCTTGCCCAAGTAACGATGGACAGGGAGTAGCGGGCGCCCGGAATGTGTCAGAATGTGGAGGCAAGTTTAATTTGATTATAAAAGGATTAGGTGTTGCCACAGAGCCTGTGGGGCACAGAGGCAAAAAGAGGGAATAGCCTTCCACACTTCTGTCTTGTAAAGGTAACAGAAGAAAACTCTGTGCACTTACAAGCAATACACAAAATGTTTGGGCTTGTTCCACCCACTGACATTGCTGACGAGAAGATGGGACCTGCTGCAGCAATGTGAATGGGCATGGGAATGAAGAAGCCAAGCAAAGCACTTTGCTTCAAGTCAGGTATGGAACCTGAGCATACCTTGACTTGTAACGACTCGCCAGGTATCTTATGAGCCAAAGGGATGGATTGCTTTGGACTGGTATTGGTGAGTCTAATGAACCTGCTGATTTAATGTTTTGCATGAGATGCAGTTTACCTGGTCTAATCAGCAGCAATCATAATGCCGAGTTAATTACTCAAAGCTAATGAATGCAAGTTTCAGTGCTGCTTGAATTCACTATAGCTTTTGGCAAGTGATGTAGCATCTTTGACTCAACTTTGTGATACATAAATTAGATGATAAGGATGGTAATACCTGGTTTCAGAAGGGAGCTGTGATTCTACTGTAACTAGATCAAGATAAGGTTTCAAGACACAACTGTTAATTATTTTATTTACCTTATTTCTTTACAGATGAGCAAAATCTAGTTTACAGCAGATACATTATTTGACCTTTAAAGAAATCTGTCCTATCTGCTACACAAGTTCTAACTTTAAAACTCATCTCTGTAATTTGCATTAATGCTTTCTTCAAGGATATCTCGAGTAAACACACAAAAAAGTCAGTTGAGAAACTGCCGCTTTTTCCTCATTCACTGAATAAAAAATAACTCTAGTGTCTCCAGACCAAACATGTGGTAGATTTTGCTGATTTACTGTATGAAGCAAATATCACAGATAAATTGTTGAAATGCCTGTGCATCTTTGTAGCATTGGTTTGTGTTTATCCAAAATGTAACAAGAGTAAATTATCAAAATAAAATCAGGGTTTATAAAGGTTGGCAATAGCATACTGACCAAAGCAGCACAATGAGTAGAGAGAAAAGACTTTTGTTTCAAAGCTTGCATTTTGAATTATTGCTCTGCACAACAACAAAAA